>NC_088401.1:56366990-56449490 GCF_034236695.1 Oncorhynchus nerka
CTCGCCCCGTCCTTCCGTTCTCCGCCTGCCACCGGGGAAACAAACACAGGCAGAAAATCCATGAAGAGGTATGAGACGGAGGTATTTTCTCTCAAGCCTGTCAGGTTTTTAAGACCTACCTTCCCTTCCCTTCCCTTCTGACAACCAGTGATCCACTGTAGGGTTGTCTCATTTCCTTGTGTCAATGCTGGGTTTTTAATAGGCATTTGAGGAGATTTAAGACCATCTACAGCTTCACGTTTGACCGCTACACTTTCTCTATTTGAGGCCTCCTGGCTGAAGAGATTGGATTTTCGCATTGGGAAATAAGCTTAGCAATGGAAAAAGTGTTGATTTGTGATGATATTTAATCTTGAGGACAGTGCTGTGGTGTGTTTTAAAACAACAGAGGAGCTTCAATTGACAAAGAGACCATGACATCAATCGAGATTTAAACTAGGAGCGGTCCAGCATCGTCCCTCCCCTTTGAATTTTGACGAAAACAAGAACACTCAGTCGTCTAGGCATGTTGAACAGACAGCTAAGAAGAGTTTAGGACGCTGGAAAACCCACGGGTTGAACATGAACAGTATCTATGGCAACTGGAGCCCAGGGTGCATGGTCTCTGTCACAACAGTCCTCCTCAGAGCCTTCTCTGTTTACGCTCAGTCACTTCCCATCAGCCTCTCTGGGGGGGTTGTGTGAGTTCACTCCCACCAGCATTCATCTCACCGTGTTCCTCCTGCTCTGAGAAGCTCTGAGATGTGTGAGAGAGTGTCAAAGTGGTGTTTGATCTCCATACATGCCCCGTGTTGTCACCTCTACCCTGTTACCACTGTCACCCCCTTCATGAAGCTGATGAAGCAGGGTGAAACAGTGGCACGGACGGGCACAGAGAGAGACACAATTTCCCAATGCCCATCACTGTAGGTGTGTCCTACTTTAACACCGTGGCCTGCATGAAATATGCAATAGACCAGGCCATGAATATTTTACGTATCCTTGAAGACTAAATTGCTTTAAAGTTTGGATGGAGACTCCAACATAAAATGAGGGTGTCTTGCGGCAGGCGCCAAGCTGAGATTCACTCCAGGAATGTGATGTTTGAAACAGGCTTGGGTACCGTGTGTATGCTGCTAAAAGCTTCTTTCTTTAAATGAAGGATTTAGAGGTTTAGCCTAAAAGAACGGGGTGGCGTCACGGAAAGGATGTTGTTCGGCCCAGGCTATAAAATGGATAATCTCTCCACTTTTGAATACCTAGTCTTTGAAGGGCTGTTGGTCTCTCTCTCTCTCTCTCTCTCTCTCTGTCTCTCTCTCTCTCTCTCTCTCTCTCTCTCTCTCTCTGTCTCTCTCTCTCGCTCTCTCTCGCTCTCTCTCGCTCTCTCTCGCTCTCTCTCTCTGTCTCTCTCTCTCTCTCTCTCTCTCTCTCTCTGGGCAGCTGTAGTTGACTGATATGTTCCAATTCAAAGTTCCTCACACAGTGTCCTCAGCTGCCCCTCAATCACTGTCAATGTGAACAGTCTGAAGCCACAACAGTCACTGCTCCTACACCTCCCTAGCCAATAGCATGTCCTCCTAACTACATCTACGTTATGAACCCTGTTAAGTCTGTGTCAAGGTTTGACAACAGTCTCTGACTGAGATCTGCTCCTCTGACTCATGATAAAATGATAGACAGTCAAAAGGGAGTCGTGGCCTCTCGACAGTGACATCCTTAGCTTCCCGTATGAGGACTATCAGGTTGGAGAGGCGGTGGTAGGTGAATAGGGGGTTCACCTACCATCTCATAAGAAAGGAGAAAGAAAGAAAGACGGAGAGAGGAACTGAGAGGAGAGAGAGCAAGGTAGAGAGAGAGAGAGAGAGAGAGAGAGAGAGAGAGAGAGAGAGAGAGACAGAGAGAAAGATGACGGTTAAATCATAGCGATGAATCACCTGAGAGACTTCAAACTCTGTGAAAGTATCTGTCTGATAGATGATGGAAATGACGCCTTCATGAGTCCTGTGGGACCTAGACAACCTCGTCTTGTCAGAGTGGCAGACCTTAACGTCAGCCCTGGATTCATCATGATTATTCACCCTGCCATGTGTCTCACTGTACCCTAAAACAAAATGGCCGATAATCACTGTGCCCAGTTAGGCGGAACTTTTTGTCAACAGCGTTGGTTTGAAAATGTAATGGCGCCCAAGGTGCAGTTTTATAAGGGTTCTCCAGCAAAAATAGCACATATCTGACAATATGATATAAAATAGCTGCTCTGAAGTAAGTTAAGTAGAGCGGTTTTGCAAAATTTCTCCCTACCTGCTCAATGATATGCTGATCATGTTCCAATATTTTTGTTTTTCCTTGAAGTGCTTTCTTTTCTGCTATATTCTCTGGACATTTCACAATAGTCCCTCTTTGGTCTCCCTCCACCGTGTGTACATTAATCCAATGGGGCTTAGTATAATGGGGTGAGTTGTTCCTCAGTGGCCTCACCATCTCAAATACCAGGGAGCAGGGAGGGGACAGGGCCCAGACAGAAGCAGACAGTGGCCTCTGTTCCTCCACGTCAGCCTGCAGCATTTCATTCTCTCGTTATTATTACCTCAGACAGTCCAGTGCCAGAGCACAGAGACATGCCGGCCTTTTGAAGTTCAACACTAAATCACAGTAGCTCGTCTTCAAAGGGCCCGGCGCTGGCCTCCATCCTCCGCTCTTCTCTGTCCCTGATCAGGTCGCCCCTTTTTCCGTGGTCGTGATTTCACAGCTTGTGTCACACTGTGTGTCTTCGTAATGCAGACCGGAGATACTGTCATTTACACACAGGCTCCAAGGTCGGGTCGTCAACCTCTTTCATACCTTGTCTGTCTCACCTCGTCCTTGGGATTGGTTGGAACTCTCACGTTTTTGATGTCACTATATTGTTATAAACAAGCTACCTCAGGCTGAAGGAACTGTTTGTAGGATTGTTCTGTTTTAGTTGTTGTGTTATTGCTTTACTGGACAATAGATTGTGTATTGTATTACCTGGTAGCTGGACTGCTATTTACCATCATACGATCAGCATTGACCAGCTAAAGTATTTCAAGAAAACATGTCATTGAATATCCTTACGACACACAATTTCACTGCAGTAGCCCACTTTTCTTAAGTGTATGCATAAATATTGTCTACTGTTCGTTCAAAGCTCTCTCAGTGTTTTCCCTCGGGATGAACTGTCAGTGAGTGACTGTCGGTCCCAAAGAAGATCTTTTCTCTCTCTCTCTCTCTCTCTCTCTCTCTCTCTCTCTCTCTCTCTCTCTGTGTCTCTCTCTGTGTTTCTCTCTCTGTCTCTCTGTCTCTCTCTCTCTTTCTTGGATGGGGGATGAAGACTAGCAGCCAAATCTGTCACGGTGCCCACACTAATGCTGATGCCTGCAGAAATGTTACAGTTTCCCTGTATTGAGGATTTATTGTAATACACTGTCAACACTCCGCTGTTAAATGCGTCCTATAAAAAGTGTTAGGACAGAGGGCCTGTATATAAATGCAATGCACCCTCATGGGAGTAGCTACAAGACCAGTGTTTCTCCCAAAATAATCCTAGTTACCTCGCCATCCCCCATCCTCAAACATCTGGGCTTCCCTTAATGGGCTTATTGAATGGCATTGTTTTACACTGACACATATTGTTTGAATAGTAAAGTGTTTGATTAATGGCGTTGGCTAGTCGTCGCTGCGGTTCCCTAGTCAGCGGGGAAAGAATGGATTGATCGAAGAGAAGAGTGGACCGACACAGAGAAGGGTCAAAGTCATTTTCAGTTTCCCCCCAGAAAGATTCAACTGCAGCTCCTCTGAGGTTTTTTAGATAAGTAGGTACATGATTTATATTAACCCACTGTTGAGGAATAGTCTGTTGGTTTGACCGAACACATACTCACTGTTGATCTCTCTGTTGTTAACCAGTCAGAGCAAGACGATGTGGGTTGGCTAGCGTCTTAACCCGACTGAAACCTGCAGCTGATATACATAGCTGGAGTTGGGGGATGGAGGTGTGTGGAGATTGAGTCACCCTAACCCACACACAATGTAAAACGCTTTGAGGCCTACGGTGAAAAGTGTGCCAATAACACAACCCACCATAATCATTATCACTGAATGTATACCATCCCAGCTGGGCAGTGTTGTGGCCCCTGTGGTGCTCCTCAGCAACCAATCACAAAGTAGTGAGGGGGTCTATGTTCGGGGTCTCCCACCCCATCCTAAGTGGGCGTGCCGAGCCGGCAAACATGCAGAGCCCAACAGAATGTTACACCTCCTCAACACAGGGTTAATTAAGCTTCACCTCTCTCCGATTTACGATTTAGCAGGAGAAGCTCTGGCCATAAGTCATGTCAAACAGGGGGAGGAGAAGAGGGGAAGAGACACGACTCCGGTACATGTCCGTATTCTTAATCTTAATTAAACACACCCAGCTCTCTTCTCTAACAGGCACACGCTTCATTTGAACCATCCGCTCTTTGGGATGGAGGAGAGAGAGAGAGAGAGAGAGGGATGGAGGAGAGAGAGAGGGATGGAGGGATGGAGGAGAGAGAGAGGGGTGGAGGGATGGAGGAGAGAGAGAGAGGGATGGAGGGATGGAGGAGAGAGAGAGAGAGGGATGGAGGGATGGAGGAGAGAGAGAGGGATGGAGGAGAGAGAGAGAGGGATGGAGGGATGGAGGAGAGAGAGAGAGGGATGGAGGGATGGAGGGAGAGAGAGAGGGATGGAGGGATGGAGGAGAGAGAGAGGGATGGAGGGATGGAGGAGAAAGAGAGGGAGGGATGGAGGGATTGAGGGAGAGATAGGGATGGAGGAGAGAGAGAGGGAGGGATGGAGGGATGGAGGAGAGAGAGAGGGATGGAGGGATGGAGGAGAGAGAGAGAGGGATGGAGGGATGGAGGAGAGAGAGAGAGAGGGATGGAGGGATGGAGGAGAGAGAGCGAGAGAGGGATGGAGGGATGGAGGAGAGAGAGAGAGAGGGATGGAGGGATGGAGCGAGAGAGAGGGGCATGGAGAAAGTGCTGCACAGCACATTGTGGGGCTAAATCTATAAAGGGAATCGCTGAGTCGTCGATTAAAGCTGGATACTGAGGCAGTTTAGGTGCAACCCTGGACATCCTCCCTCTGTTCCAAGGATGAGGGGAAGGAGGGAGGAGAGGTGGGGGAGTAGGAGCAGGAGGGGGTAGGAGTGAGGAAGGTGGGGTTGGGGGGGGCGATAGTTAAAATATAGGTTGCTGCTGGATATTATTTGTCATGTTGTGCAACATATTGCTGCAATCATCACCATGGATACATGATCTGCAATTTCCTTTGGATCCTCAAGCTCTTCTCTCCCCGGGAAAACAAAGAGGATGAACAAAAACTACCTCAAAGTAGCTGCACTTCCTTAAATCCATAACCTGACAAACTAACTTGCAGACTCAATGCTCGGCCATACCTACTAGCCCTGTGTAAATAGCACCCCTCACAGACATACTGACTCTGGAAACACTATGTTGTAATGCAGAAGGAGTCGTCAGTCACAGGGGCCATGACAGGGCCAACTTCTTTCTGTGGGATTTTATGGTAATGTGAACTTTTTGCTGGATCCATACTTGGCAAACATTAGAGGAGTCTTAGGGGAAGACATGGCCCATTCTGTTATTGTGTGTTCTCTCACCCCGAGCGATCGCTCAGGCGGCCACACAGCCCCCACGAACACAGCCCCCCCCCCGGTTGTTTTCCACCAGTGCTACTGTTGTTTGACATGTGGCCACAACTCTCCTCTATGAGCATCTCAAATATTCATCCACATATTTGCATTTAATAACATTTAAACAGAGAGCATTGGTATTCATATGAGTCACGTGTTGGCATTCACAGCACTGCTGTTTGTTTGTGTGGTATGGATGACAGAAATGCTCTCTCTCTCTCTCCTCTCTCTCTCTCTCTCTCTCTCTCTCTCTCTCTCTCTCTCTCTCTCTCTCTCTCTCTCACACACACACACACACTGACCTTCCTTTCTCCTCTGTAAAGTTTTCACAGAATATACATTCCCTGATGGCCAACAACAATAATATGGCCCAACAGAACAAAGTCTTGAAGTGAGCTTTGTATCTTCATAGACAACATTAAACCTAAACCCAATTCAAATCCACTGGCTTTTGTACTGTTTGGAAGTATTTAATCTGAAACACATTAAGAATTCTACTCTACAACATCTTAAAAGAAAGGTCTCTGTAATGCCAGAGCCGTGCCTGAATAATCACGTCAGAATTAATAAAGGGAGATTTGAATGAAGAATAAAGGTGTTGGAGGAGAATATCCTTTTTTGGGGGGGTGACACCAATCCAGGGGCGGGGGGGGGTGACCCACTCACTTACCCACCTAGGAGCCAATACCCTCCCACCTCCTCTCTCTTCTGGTCAATAGACGAAGCCTCCTAAAAAGCGATGAGAAAGGTAGATGTAAGGCCTGGTCTGACTGGAGCTAAAGGCCACTGGAATGACATTTCACTGCCAATCCACTGATTCATTGGAAGCACAATAGTCTGCCTTGTTCCCAACCCCTGCTGCTCTCTCTCTATTCATATAAAGGTTGATACATTCTTATAATTCCCTCCTCCAAAATGGCTGCCCGAACACAATGCAATGCCAGGCATTTGTGCTGTTGTTTGCAGGGGAGACATTGTGCTGGCTTGGTTAGCGGTTGGGCTGGCATTCAGCGGAAATACCGCAACAGATTTTGATATTTTAGCTGTAAGAGTGGAGGTGACATTTTCCCTCATGTAGCAGCCAATGGATTTTTAGAGAGAGAGAGAGCTCACATTGACAGAATCACATCAGTGTGATTATATTTTTCCTGGGGGAACAATCGTTGCCTAGTGCTGTTTTAGAACACTTAATTCATGAGGTGTTTAAAAACATTGTATACAGACCCTGTAATGTATTTTTCTCAATCGATAACTGTGTTACTGACAAACAGACACCTGACTGTCAATTGTATTTTGGCATATTATTATTTCCTTTACATTCCACATTTTTGTTGGACAATTTGTTTATGCCGCCAAACAGCTTCTATCACCCATCCCAACATACAGTGCCTTCGGAAAGAATTCAGATCCTTTGACTTATTCCACATTTGGTTAGGTTCCAGACTAATTCCAAAATGTATTAAATCGTTTTTTTACCCCTTATCAAGCTACACACAATACCCCTGCAGATCCTCTCAAGCTGTCAGGTTGTGTCACATGTATACAGGTAATCGTCATGCTAAATTTTCAGATATTATACGTTTCTAATTTAGTCAGGAAGTATTTTTTTATTGCAAGTTAAAGCTTGCTGTTAGCTAGCTAGCTAAGGTTAGGTGTATGATCTGTGTAGTAGTATTATTCGTATCTCAGACCATTTGCATTGCTAGTTATAGCCTAATGTTAGCTAGCTAGCTAATTACTTGTCTAAATAAAAGGCTCCCACTATGCAAGTAACCATTTCAATGTACCATTAAGAACTTCTGTATCCTGTGCATGTGACAAATAAACTTAGATTTTATTTAATATAGTGTGTGTTTACCAGAGATGGTAATCGGAAGAACAACATGACCTGCATCAAAGTCAAATTAGGATATAACATTAGGCGAACGAGACAGTGTCCAAGTTCTAAAAATCTCTGGTAGAATACCTTGATTTTATTTCGTCACACTCACAACTGTAAGAATTTTCTGTAATTATCTCGCCATTAACTTGTAATTTATGATCTTGTTGCAAGTTTATTTTCCTGTAATTAGTTAAAGTTAAGATGTTGTCAGCTATATGATATGGTCATTTTTTAAACTGGCTAGCCAGCTAACTTAGTCTTAGCTAGCTAGCTAACAAGTTAGAAACAAACCAAAACATTGTTTAGAAAGTTGATTTTAGTTGCCTGGTTTGCTAGATGGACATATACTAAACTCATTTTTAAACGAATGGGTTTATTGGTGTTAAAATACACCAGTTATGCTATTGCTGCTGATGTCATGTAGCCTGTCATTTTTGGGATTTCACTTTTTCATATGACAACGACAAGATTGATGTCAGACGACAAAAGAATATTGATGATGTCACTGCGACAACTACAGACATGTCGATAGACGAGGTATAAACCTTTAGTCTTGAAATTTTGGGGTGTTTAGAACACAATCATACTCAATCGTACTCACTCTGTTTAGCAAATGGCCTCACGTGAATCCTTAAAGAGAGGGGTGGGGCTAAGACTTAAGAGGGTGTGAACAATGCTGAATGTGTGTAGACCAAGAGGAGCTATCCAGTAGGTATACCAAAAACATTCAAGTGCCATTTTCTCAAAGCTGGGATTGCAAGTTTATCAACTTTCAAAGCTGAATTACTTTCCCATTGTTCCTCAACTGTAGTATACGATATATCATTTTCTAGCTCTGAGTTTCTACTTTTATCCAATGTAAAAAACATCATTTCAAATTGTACAAACCCACCACTCAATGTACCGTAGAACATTGACAATCCAGTTATGCGAGTGCTGCTGTTGAACCAAGGTGTTATGCCTTGGTCAGTAGTGTTGAACCAAGGTGTTATGCCTTGGTCAGTAGTGTTGAACCAAGGTGTTATGCCTTGGTCAGTAGTGTTGAACCAAGGTGTTATGCCTTGGTCAGTAGTGTTGAACCAAGTTGTTATGCCTTGGTCAGTAGTGTTGAACCAAGGTGTTATGCCTTGGTCAGTAGTGTTGAACCAAGGTGTTATGCCTTGGTCAGTAGTGTTGAACCAAGGTGTTATGCCTTGGTCAGTAGTGTTGAACCAAGTTGTTATGCCTTGGTCAGTAGTGTTGAACCAAGGTGTTATGCCTTGGTCAGTAGTGTTGAACCAAGGTGTTATGCCTTGGTCAGTAGTGTTGAACCAAGTTGTTATGCCTTGGTCAGTAGTGTTGAACCAAGGTGTTATGCCTTGGTCAGTAGTGTTGAACCAAGTTGTTATGCCTTGGTCAGTAGTGTTGAACCAAGGTGTTATGCCTAAAGTCAGTAGTGTAGATAACTACGTGGGCATGCCTGGACTGGTGAGGATGCGACTCTGTCCTCGTCCTAATCCCTTAAACAAGGCGTTCATCATGGTGGTGTCAGGGGGAGCAGCAACACAGATACACACAACGTGCTGGAACAGTTTCATCCCACCACAAAGCCTGTTAATGAGTCGATATCTAGGCAAGACAAACAGGCAGTGTTTAGTTTGTTCCGGGGGCTAAACTGTATAGAGGTGGTGGTGGTGGGTGGAGGGGGTGTATATGAGGATAATCAGAATCATGAATAATTAGTCAACCGGGCTGAGGATGGATGAACACAGCCGCCATACATGACCTTCAGAAGAGGTCCAAGGACAGGCAACATGGCATTGTAGCTACAGGAGGTCTTTCATGGTAAAAAGGAAACTCTTGTGTTCCTCAGGAACAAAGAGGGATGCCATTTTATATGAAATATGTGAGGAAAATATGAAATATGAAATACATGATCTCATTTCAGTGTTTCCGTTTATTAAACTGTTTAAACTGTCATTTATTCACCTTATAAGGACTTCTGGAACTGTCGCTTTAGATAATAGATGGACTGAAGGTCGATGGATAAACTGCATTATCTAACGAGCTCAGTGATGTCATGGTGAGTGATAGAAAAAAAAAATTGTAAAGGAAAATGACCACAACTAAAGAGATCCGATTTAAACTGATCCCTTTTTAACAACCCCCTGGTTTGTATTAAGAACAAAAAAAATCCATATGTGTGTTTTTGAATAAGATCTCTCCCTGCTACGCCCAGTGTAAGCCAGTGTGCAATCTAATCTCTGGGCTTTTGTCAGTTACTGGGGCTTGTTTGGCTGGAGTCAAGTGAATAGCAGCTCAAGTGCGGCGCATTTAGCCTGAATCCTGCTTTCCAAAGGGTAGGCAGAGAGGGGGTACCCTAAGTAGCTTTAGAAAAGGGATTGAGTTTTTTTTTTGAAAAGCTGCGTACAACATGATGCGAAGGAAAACAAAACAAAAAAGTCCACATAAAAGAAAAAGTTCCATTGACTCGCTGACACAGACACATTTGAAACGTTCACCCATTGATGCTTTTGGTCATTCAGACAAATGTACTGTGTGTGTGTCAGCTCTTATCAGGTGGACAACATTCTTTCTGGGCTTGGATTTTGAACGAGATGAACTACTGTAGTAGGTGTGTTCCTGCGTGTATTTAATGACTAATTAGAACACTGTGGAACCGAATGTGATCACTGAGGGTTATGAAGACGACAGGTGTATTTTCATTGTCGAGAAGAAACCCGCAAGGAAGCGTTTCATTTAAGTACAGCCATCACCTCTATTGAATATCTAATGAAAACATGTCCAGTACAATCCAATCCCCACTTTGATTCATAATTCTACAGTTACTACCATGGCTTGATGACTTGTCCAGTTTGGGAGCGTGGCTAAAACGTTACTTTACATGCCAGCCTTTTATAAAGCAACTGCAGATGATAGTGCCATGCTGTCCTTGGTGATTCTACAACAGCGCTTTTTCACTAAAACAACGGTTCTCCATGGTTATGACAGAGGGTGCCATTTTTTAACACACTGCGGAAAATAAGTTTCTCCATATGGATAAAACCCATCAGATCTCAGTTAGACGTACTTGCTCTGTTTGTGTTTGATGGACAGGAGGAGAGCGGTAGCATACAAATATCTGTGTTACCAACTCTGTTTGTGTTTGACGGACAGGAGGAGGGCGGTAGCATACAAATATCTGTGTTACCAACTCTGTTTGATTGACGGACAGGAGGAGAGCGGTAGCATACAAATATCTGTGTTACCAACTCTGTTTGTTTGATGGACAGGAGGAGAGCGGTAGCATACAAATATCTGTGTTACCAACTCTGTTTGTGTTTGACGGACAGGAGGAGAGCGGTAGCATACAAATATCTGTGTTACCAACTCTGTTTGTTTGACGGACAGGAGGAGAGCGGTAGCATACAAATATCTGTGTTACCAACTCTGTTTGTGTTTGACGGACAGGAGGAGAGCGGTAGCATACAAATATCTGTGTTACCAACTCTGTTTGTTTGATGGACAGGAGGAGAGCGGTGGCATACAAATATCTGTGTTACCAACTCTGTTTGTTTGATGGACAGGAGGAGAGCGGTAGCATACAAATATCTGTGTTACCAACTCTGTTTGTGTTTGACGGACAGGAGGAAGGTAGCATACAAATATCTGTGTTACCAACTCTGTTTGTGTTTGACGGACAGGAGGAGAGCGGTAGCATACAAATATCTGTGTTACCAACTCTGTTTGTGTTTGACGGACAGGAGGAAGGTAGCATACAAATATCTGTGTTACCAACTCTGTTTGTGTTTGACGGACAGGAGGAAGGTAGCATACAAATATCTGTGTTACCAACTCTGTTTGTGTTTGACGGACAGGAGGAGGGCGGTAGCATACAAATATCTGTGTTACCAACTCTGTTTGTGTTTGACGGACAGGAGGAAGGTAGCATACAAATATCTGTGTTACCAACTCTGTTTGTGTTTGACGGACAGGAGGAAGGTAGCATACAAATATCTGTGTTACCAACTCTGTTTGTGTTTGACGGACAGGAGGAGGGCGGTAGCATAGAAATATCTGTGTTACCAACTCTGTTTGTGTTTGACGGACAGGAGGAGAGCGGTAGCATACAAATATCTGTGTTACCAACTCTGTTTGTGTTTGACGGACAGGAGGAGAACGGTAGCATACAAATATCTGTGTTACCAACTCTGTTTGTGTTTGACGGACAGGAGGAGAGCGGTAGCATAGAAATATCTGTGTTACCAACTCTGTTTGAAAGTCTATTTCACCTGGAAAGGATCTGAAATGCCAGTGAATGTCCTCCTGGCGCTGACGCCTTATTGGAATCGTCTGGGCTGCGATACAAAATAACATTTACATTTACATTTAAGTCATTTAGCAGACGCTCTTATCCAGAGCGACTTACAAATTGGTGCGTTCACCTTAAGACATCCAGTGGAACAGCCACTTTACAATAGTGCATCTAAATCTTTTAAGGGGGGGGTGAGAAGAATTACTTTATCCTATCCTAGGTATTCCTGAAAGAGGTGGGGTTTCAGGTGTCTCCGGAAGGTGGTGATTGACTCCGCTGTCCTGGCGTCGTGAGGGAGTTTGTTCCACCATTGGGGGGCCAGAGCAGCGAACAGTTTTGACTGGGCTGCGCGGGAACTGTACTTCCTCAGTGGTAGGGAGGCGAGCAGGCCAGAGGTGGATGAACGCAGTGCCCTTGTTTGGGTGTAGGGCCTGATCAGAGCCTGGAGGTAATGAGGTGCCGTTCCCCTCACAGCTCCGTAGGCAAGCACCATGGTCTTGTAGCGGATGCGAGCTTCAACTGGAAGCCAGTGGAGAGAGCGGAGGTGCGGGGTGACGTGAGAGAACTTGGGAAGGTTGAACACCAGACGGGCTGCGGCGTTCTGGATGAGTTGTAGGGTTTAATGGCACAGGCAGGAGCCCAGCCAACAGCGAGTTGCAGTAATCCAGACGGGAGATGACAAGTGCCTGGATTAGGACCTGCGCTGCTTCCTGTCTGAGGCAGGGTCGTACTCTGCGGATGTTGTAGAGCATGAACCTACAAGAACGAGCCACCGCCTTGATGTTAGTTGAGAACGACAGGGTGTTGTCCAGGATCACGCCAAGGTTCTTAGCGCTCTGGGAGGAGGACACAATGGAGTTGTCAACCGTGATGGCGAGATCATGGAACGGGCAGTCCTTCCCCGGGAGGAAGAGCAGCTCCGTCTTGCCGAGGTTCAGCTTGAGGTGGTGATCCGTCATCCACACTGATATGTCTGCCAGACATGCAGAGATGCGATTCGCCACCTGGTCATCAGAAGGGGGAAAAGAGAAGATTAATTGTGTGTCGTCTGCATAGCAATGATAGGAGAGACCATGTGAGGTTATGACAGAGCCAAGTGACTTGGTGTATAGCGAGAATAGGAGAGGGCCTAGAACAGAGCCCTGGGGGACGCCAGTGGTGAGAGCGCGTGGTAACAATGACGTTCCTCTCTCAAATCATGGGCCAGCCACAGCTGGAGCCAAGAAATGGTTGTCTATTGTTCGGCTTGCATTGTTGAGAGTCTACGACGAATGACGAAACCTCGACCTGGTCGGACAGTGGACTTCAGCTCAGATTGAAACTAATTTGGTCATGTATGTGCAATCACTACATTGGCCTGTGAAATCAAAAAGTGCGAAAGCATTGTAATAGTGCAAATATTGGACCTGGATGCACTTTTACTTGTGTGGACACATAGTGTGGAATCTGTAGGAACACAATATGTTTTTAGTTTTTTTTTAACATAATGATAAAGAGCTTTTTAGTAGGCGGAAATGAAAACAACAGTAGAACACGTGGAGGCTCCGCTGTTCTATTGTAACTAGCTAATCAGGCACCACATTCAAAATTGCACAGATTGACTTAATTGTGTGTGTGTGCATGCGTGTGCGCGTGTGTGTGTGTGTGTGTGTGTGTGTGTGTGTGTGTGTGTGTGTGTGTGTGTGTGTGTGTGTGTGTGTGTGTGTGTGTGTGTGTGTGTGTGTGTGTGTGTGTGTGTGTGTGTGTGTGTGTGTGTGTGTGTGTGTGTGTGTGTGTGTGTGTGTGTGAAGTTTCTGAGGGAACAGAAATTCCCCATCACACTGAATAATGGATCAGGAGCATCTGGCTGGTTTTCTGGAGTTCCTGATTGATAAAAGAGGGAGGAGAAAGAGGAGAGAGAGAGAGGGGAAGAGAGAAGAGAGAGAGGGAGAGGAGAGAAAGGAGGAGAGTAGAAGAGGGAGAGAGTGGAAGGTCCAGAGAGGACACTGAGGGACCAAGGGAGTAGGGAGAGGGAGAGGGAGAGGGAGAGAGGGAGAGAGAGAGAGCGGAGGGCCAGAGAGACTGGAAGACAGAGGGGGAATGAGGGAGTAGAGAGAGGGAGAGGGGAAGGATGTGGGGGCTAAGTGAGCAAGAGGGAGTGAGAGAGAGAGCGACAGAATGACAGAGGGAAGAGGTGAAGTTTTAGCGAGAGGAGCTGTGGGGATTAGGAAGATGCCGTTTTGTCTGTCTCCTCCTTCATCTGAAAATATCAGCCATGGTGCCATCTCTCTTCTCCTCTCTCCTCTCTCCTCTCTCCTCTCTCTTCCCAGCCTACAGGGGAGCAGGCAGCAGCCACATACACAGGAAGCATTTACTCTGTGAAGAACACACTGCTGATACATATAGCCATGAGTAATGCAGATGGTAAATAGCACAGATTGACTGAAGTGTGTGTGTCTGTGTGGGTGTCCGTGCCTGTCTGTTTGTGTGCCTGTGTCTGTGTGCACACGTGTGTGTGTGCGGGTGTGTTTTGACATCGTTATTGGGTATAACTTTTCACCTCCTGCATCCAAACATCAATCAGCCCTGGCAGGAAGCTAAACAGGAAGATTTAAAAGGTCAAAATAACGGAACGTCTTGAAATATGTCTGAACCCAGAATTAGACAGACAACCATGGAGATACTGGGCACCAACAAGTCCTGATGTTGATCTGTTACTAGTGCTGAGTCCAACCCACTTGTACATTTACCATCTAACATCCATGTTTCATTTTGCTCCAGATTCTGTGGGTTGACCGATGGAAGGTGTTGGTTGTGAACGTGTCAGTCTGGCAAAGGAGGCCCATTCTGGTTGTCATGACGCTGGGGTCATAGAAGGCTAAGTAAAAACCAATCAGACATCCAAGCTCAGTGGAACACTGTTAATGCAGCTGGAGTGTGTGGGAACACTCGCACAAGTCTGACACACACACACACACACACACACATGCAGGGCCTGAGTGCCAACATTAAACCATTCAAACCATGCTCGTCTCACCCCTGCCCTCAATAGCGCGAAGCCCAAGTGAAGGGTACGAACATTACAGATTGGCCTAATGGTGCTGGTGTCAGCTGTACAGGGCTGTAGTCGGCAGCCAAACATGGTAATATATGTGAACTGCTCCTTAGTGCTGATGTGCCATCCCACAAAACATCTCTTAATATTTTCCCCCTCTTTTTTAGGAATCCACTTCTGTCCTTTTTCATCTATTGCCCTCTATCCTAGCCATGTCCTCTCTCTCTCTATCTTTCGGGTGGGTGGGGTATAGGTCTCGGGTTGGGGTTGACTCTCACCCTATACGCTGGAGGGCCAAGGTATAGTGTAGCCAACAGGGGAAGGGACTGCCTAGTAAACTACCTGATGTGGCAGTGTGGAAGACCAGGAAACACGGGATACATGAGGCTCACACTGGAGCTTGTATATGGTGGCCTGGTGAACTGTCTGGTACTTTGTGGGGGTGTGGGACAAGGGGGGTCTTGTTTCTAACTTTGTAGGCCCGTTAAAATGTAGTAAAGTTTGTGGTTTTTAATGATGTAGCTATTGGGTCAATAAAGGTATTTTTTTTTTAAGAAATAAAAAATCACTCTCTCCCACCATTTCTCCTCGTCTCTATAAAGCTCCCTTTCCATGCCTTTCCTTTCTTTCTGTCCTTCCTTACTTCTACCTCCAATCCTTTTTATACCTTACTGTCATAATTTGCTCTTTGGCTCTGTCAGTGGGGTGTGAGTCTGCACTAAGCAGATGCCAAGCAGTCTACATCCTGGGAGAGGTGTACCTATCAAACTGTAACTGGCTTCCAGGCCAGAGGAGAGGAGAGGAGAGGAGAGGAGAGGAGAGGAGAGGAGAGGAGAGGAGAGGAGAGGAGAGGAGAGGAGAGGAGAGGAGAGGAGAGAAGAGAGGAGAAGAGAGGAGAGGAGAGGAGAAGAGAAGAGAAGAGAAGAGAGGAGAGGAGAGGAGAGGAGAGGAGAGGAGAGGAGAGGAGATATCACTCATATAGAATGAGAGAGCACAGAGAAGCCCAGAGTAATATCAGTCTTGAGTCTTAACTCTGACACTGGACATTGTAATGCATTTCTAAGGGTCTGGAAACAGAGGTATCTGTAGCTCTAGGCCCCGCAGGATTTCAATGGTACTCATCCTTGACAATACCAAGAAACTGATTCATTCATTTTTTTTTAAACAACAACAAAAAACAGGTGAGTTTACTCTCCAGTCAAGCACTGACTAAAACTACTCGATTATGAGCCAAATCTGGAAGGCTATGCCGTGGGGAAAAGGAAGCAAAAACAGCAGTAGTTTAATTTTCTCTACAGAGTCCAGCAATTGAGAACAGATTAGCTAGCTCAAATTAGCATGCCTGTGATGTTTACGGCCACCTCCTTCTCCTCGTTCCTATTCCTTCACCTCATCTTCCTCCTATGCATCCTCCTCCTATTCCTTCCATTCCCCCTCCTCCTGGTCGTCTTAGAAGCTAGAGGACAACATTCCCCGGTTGAGAACGTCACCATGGTAACGTAGGGCCGTAGTGCATGTTGCCATGCCGTGGATATCCGGTATCATTACAGGACGTTCATGTTGTTTTGGTCTGGTTGAAGTGGAGTTCTAGTGTGGTTCCCCCAGCCTGCCTGCCTGCTACCTGTTCAGGTAGAAGAGCAAAGCTGCACTGCCATCTAATGGAATCTCTAATCAGATCAGTCCCTGTTGGACGTGTAATACACTCTCAGTACACTTGAGTGCCTATCCAGGGACTGATGCTGGGAATAAGCATGATGATGAAATACTTCTGACCCTCTACAACCATGTGATTATTATTTGACCCTGCTGGTCATCTATGAATGTTTGAACATCTCGAAGAACAATCTGGCCTTAAATGGCCATGTTCCCTTATAATCTCCACCCGGCACAGCCAGAAGAGGATGGCGCACCCCCCAGAGCCTGGTTCCTCTCTAGGTTTCTTCCTAGCATCCTGCCTTTCTAGGGAGTCTTTACTAGGCACCGTGCTTCTACATCTGCATTGCTTGCAGTTTGGGGTTTTAGGCCGGGTTTCTTTATAGTACTTTGTGACACCTGCTGATATAAAAAGGGCTTTATAAATACATGTGATTGATTGATTGAATGATTGATAATACATCTAGTGTTATCTCATGTTCTGGTGCACATAATGATATATTTCTGTAGCATGAGGTAGGATATCTTTGCATGAGGTATAGCCCTTGAGCCAGAATAAGTGTGATGTATTTCAATATTTATATAAAGTATCATTTGCAAATAAATTCCACCATACACTCTTCGTGACAGGACAATATATAGACGTTTTGAGGTGCATAATGTAACAATGAATAATTAAGAGGGACATACAACAATTTCAACGATTTTACTGAGTTACTGTTCATTTAAGGAAATCAGTCAATTGAAATGAATTCATTAGGCCCTAATCTATAACTTTCACAAGACCGGGAACCGGGATATGCATCTGTTGGTTACCTCAATCCGGAGCATCCCAAACACGCTCAATGGGTGACATGTCTGGTGAGTGTGCAGGCCATGGAAAAACTTCAGATTCCAGGAATAGTGTACAGAGCCTTGCAACATGGAGCCATGCATTATCATGCTGAAACATGGGGTGATGGCGGAGGATAAATAGCACGACAATGGGCCTCAGGATCTCATCACGGTGTCGGCCTCAGGATCTCGTTGCGGTGTCTCTGTGCGCTCAAACTGCCATCGATAAAACGCAACTGTGTTTGTTGTCTGTAGCTTATTCCTGCCCATACCTCAACCCCACCGCCACCATGGGGCCCTCCGTTCACAACGTTGACATCAGCAAACACTCCCCCACATGACGCCATACACGTTGTCTGCCATCTGCTCGGTACAATTGAAACCAGGATTCATCTGTGAAGAGCACACTTCTCCAGTATGCCAGTGACCATCCAAGGTGAAGACACCAAACAGCAGTCTTCCTGGTGAGGACGACGAGCACGCAGATGACCTTCCCTGAGACAGTTTCTGACAATTTGTGCAGAGATTTGTCAGTTGTGCAAACCCACAGTTTCATCAGCTGTCCGGGTGGCTGGTGTAGAAGCTGGATGTGGAGGTCCTGGGCTGGCATGGTTACACGGGGTCAGCCGTTGTGACGCTGGACGGACGTACTGCCAAATTCTCTTAAAACAACGTTGGAGGCGGCTTATGGTAGAGAAATGAACATTCAACTCTCTGGAAACAGCTCTGGTGGACCTTCCTGCAGTCAGCATGCCAATTGCATACTCCCTCAAAACTTGAGACACCTGTGGCATTGTGTTGTGTGACAAAGCTGCACATTTTAGAGTTGCCCTTTATTGTCCCCAGGACAAGGTGCAGCTGTGTAATGATCATTCTGTTTAATCAGCTTCTTGATATGCCACACCTGTCAAGTGAATGGATTATCTTGGCAATGGAGAAATGCCTACTAACAAGGATGTAACCACATTTGTGCACAAAAGTTGAGATAAATAAGCTTTTTGTGCATATGGAACATTTCTGGGATCTTTTATTTCAGCTCATGAAACATGGGACCAACACATTACATGTTGAGTTTTCATGTTGCATTCACATGTTGCATTTATATTTTTGTTCAGTGTAGTTGTGGACGAAACAGCGAGGGGTAACAAATATGAAATTAATTTAACATTTGTGTAACTTACACACTTTCATATGCTAGCTGGCCCAATACCATTTACTTGCATTGAATGTGACTGTGCACCTACATGAAGGCTTGGGATCTTATTAGGGGCTAATGCAGTACATCTATACATATGATTACTTCAGGGATCTGCAACAGAAATCAAATCAGGTCCCTGAGCACTCAGGCTTTTAGCTGGTCATTGGAATGCATTAGAAAGATGTTTGGAACTATTTATCATTCAACCGGCCACATCATAGTCATCCTCCAGTAAACTGTGTGTAAGTGATTACTAAGCCCCACGATCTGAGACAAGGACACAAACACTGGGAGGGAGAAAACACCAATCTCTTGGTGCGTTAAAGGAAAGAAAAGAAACCAAAAGCAACAGGGGAGAGAAAGACATTGTTTTGCTGTCCTTGGGAACTTATTGTGCACTAAAGGGTATTATGACTATCAGAATATCTGAATATAGGGCTGCATAAGAGATACTGTAATGAAATAGTTCTCTCTGACCTCAAAGAGGGGTCAAGAAATACCCTGTCTCTCATTAATAAATATTTGTCAGTTGCATTTTTTTTAAATGTCCCTTGCTGGTCTTTTGTCATGTGAGGGGATGTGTCGTCGATTTTTTATCAAGAAGCACACACACACACACACGCACGCATGCACGCACACACACACACACACACACACACACACACACACACACACACACACACACACACACACACACACACACACACACACACACGTGCACACACACACACGAACACACACACACACTTCCTCACAGATGAACAAGGACACCCAGGCAACTTAATATATCGCTCTTCACTCGTGGACAATAATCCTGGCAAAGGTTTCCCAATTAACTTCCCATTTATCCTGTACAATACCCCTTCTTAGGGGCAGGGAGAAGGCCATCTCATATCTGATGTAGCAATACTACTGAGGCATAACACTGACCTGTTCACCAGACGTGCTACCTTGTCTCGGACCTGCTGTTTTCGTCTCTCTCTCTCTACCGGACCTGCTGTCTCTAACTCTGAATGATTGGCTATGAAAAGCCAACTGACATTTACTCCTGAGGTGCTGACCAGTTGCACCCTCTACAACCACTGTGATTATTATTATTTGACCCTGCTGGTCATCTATGAACGTTTGAACATCTTGGCCATGTTCTGTTATAATCTCCACCCGGCACAGCCAGAAGAGGAATGGCCACCCCTCAGACCATGGTTCTTCTCTAGGTTTCTTCCTAGGTTCCTGCCATTCTAGGGAGTTTTTCCTAGCCACCTTGCTTCTACACCTACATTGCTTGCTGTTTGGGGTTTTAGGCTGGGTTTAAAAAGGGCTTGATAAATAAATGTGATTGATTGATTGATGTTTAAAGAATATTTAAGCATGTCATTGTTGGAGGTAAATAAGAACCAATGGAATCTGTCCACGTTCCTTTCAGAAGCATTCAGGCATACCCAAGGTAATCACAGTTTAACTTTCCCTCCAAACTGTATCGTGATGCTTTTAACAAATGTAATCAAACACATTGGGAGCCAGCAGTAATAGAAATTCTCTCACACGCCAGCCTCTCAATAAACAAATATGAATAGTCTGTTTTCGTTCTGTTTATTTCACTTTTCTTAGTCCCAATCAAAAGGGAAATACGGAGCATATTTGAAATGACAAAACAGATGTTTACCAAAGGCTCTGGCATATCAGTATCAGTCAGCCTCTGGTGTCGAGGTTAATAAGTCTCTGGCTTTCTTCCTCAAATAGGGAATCAACCATTGTCATTTGCCAACAATGGAAAATGAAACTCATCCACAGGTGGGCCAGTACATCTATAACCAAGCAAACAAATAGAAAGTGGAAAGAGACGCCGGATTCATTGGACTGCTCAACGGAGCACCAGATCATTGTCTTTTATGACACACCAAGGAGGAGTCACAATATAAAGACATGAATAATGTATCGTTGAGATTTCAAATTATTTTAACCCAGAGAATGTTGAAGCTATACACTCGCAGCAATAGAAGTCGGGAAACAAATTAAAAGCTACCGGCCTCATTCATCCACACAGTCAGCAACACAGTGGAGTGGAACGCATGGTATTAACTCACTACCCTGGATCTAGGCTAAATGAGAAAGGGCCCAGCGCTGGGGGTGCAATGGGCTGCTACCAAACTTCAGTCACTGTCTCCAGGTTTCACTCGCTAACAAACAGGACGCTCTCCAGGGAAGGCTAAGATGTTTTCCTTTTTTGGGGGGTTGAAAGGAAGGGAGAAAGAGAGGGAACGAGGGAGGCGGGATGCATGTTTATCACCCGGAGAAGGTGTTTTTTTCTTCTCTTTTTCAATCTTTATTCTCTTTCCCTCTCTCTCTTTCTCTTCGTCACTTATAGTGACAGAATGGGGACGGTTAGTTCTCCTCTGGTGAAACCAAAGAAGAGGTTCATATTTGTTTTTTTATTGGTTTAACAGGCCAGCTTTTCTCAGCTCAGAGTAGGTAAAGTAAGGCCTCTCATTTGATGACCTTTTGTAAAAAGTCCAAGTCTAGACACAAGCTATTTTGAAACATAACTTTACCTGCATCCAGCTCATCAGGTAACCTTAAACAAAGGTCCTTCATCTAAACCCATCCACCCCAAGCTGCTGTACTTTAGCAGCTGTTAGGGCCTGTGGCTAGGATAGAGGAGACAGAAGTGGTGGTGTGCTATGGATATAGATGGGCCTCCTGCTCAGCGACAGCTACAGACACACAGCCATCTGTGGTGACAGGTCCAGGTGTGACTAGAGTGACGGCAGCAGCATTGACAGGTCCAGGTGTGACTAGAGTGGTAGCGGAGGAACCATAATGCACTCGCTCCCTCTGACAGACAGACACGCAGCAGAGGGAGGGACGAGAGGAGACACTACAGGGTATTTTCCCCCCGAGTGAGCATGAAATAATGGGAAAACTTCCTCAAAGCGCACTCACTCAAGTTATCAAATGACATTATCCGCTCTCACAAAGTAGCTGTGGAAATTAGTTTCAAGTTTTATTAGTCGTACATAAAAGATACAAATGATATACACCGTGTAATGAAATGCGTACTTCTAAGTTCCTTCTCAACAATGCAACAACAATAAGATGCGAACAAGATAAGATGCGAACATAAAGTAAATGGCTTCAGTAGAATAGAATAAGACTTTTAGCAAAATAATTACTGCTCTGTAGAGAGTGCAAAGAATCAATTGCCCCCTTTTTGTGGAGTACGGTGACTTCGTAAATGTAACTACTAGTTTGTGGATAATTTGTTGATCATCTGTCAATGACGGATTTTTCATTGATTGTTTGAGAGAGAGAGAGAGAGAGAGAGACACAGAGAGAGAGAGAGAGAGAGAGAGAGAGGGTGAACGAGAGCGAGAGAGAGAGAGGGAGGGAGAGGGTGAAAGAGAGAGAGAGAGAGGGAGAGGGTGAAAGAGAGAGAGAGAGAGAGAGAGAGAGAGAGAGAGGGTGAAAGAGAGAGAGAGAGAGGAAGGAGAGAGCGAGAGGGAGAGGGTGAAAGAGAGAGAGAGAGAGGAAGGAGAGAGAGAGAGAGGGAGAGGGTGAAAGAGAGAGAAAGAGAGAGAGAGGAAGGAGAGAGAGAGAAAGAGGGGAGAGGGTGAAAAGAGAGAGAGAGAGGAAGGAGAGAGAGCGAGAGGGAGAGGGTGAAGAGAGAGAGAGAGAGAGAAAGAAGGAGAGAGAGAGAGAGGAAGGAGAGAGAGAGAGCGGGGAGGGTGAAAGAGAGAGAGAGAGAGAGAGAGAGAGAGAGAGAGAGAGGAAGGAGAGGAGAGAGAGGGGGTGAAAGAGAGAGAGAGAGAGGAAGGAGAGAGAGAGAGAGAGAGAAAGAGAGGGAGAGGGTGAAAGAGAGAGAGAGGAGAGAGAGAGGAAGAGAGAGAGAGAGAGAGAGAGAGGGAGGGGTGAAAGAGAGTGAGACAGCAGGAGGGGTGAAAGAGGGAGGGAGAGAGAGAGGAGAGAGGAAGGAGAGAGAGAGAGAGGGGGAGGGGTGAAAAGGGGAGAGAGAGAGAGGAGAGGAGAAGGAGAGAGAGAGGGGGGTGAAAGAGAAGAGAGAGAGAGAGAGAGAGAGAGAGAGAGAGAGAGAGAGAGAGAGAGAGGGTGAAAGAGAGAGAGAGAGAGAGAGGGGTGAAAGAGAGAGAGAGAGAGAGGAGGAGAGAGAGAGGGAGGGGTGAAAGAGAGAGAGAGAGAGGGAGGGAGAGAGAGAGGGAGGGGAGACAGAGGGAGGGGTGAAAGAGAGAGAGAGGGGAGGGAGAGAGAGAGGGAGGGGGAAAGAGAGAGGGAGGGAGGGAGAGAGAGAGAGAGAGGGAGGGGTGAGAGAGAGGGAGGGGTGAAAGAGAGAGAGAGAAGGAGGGGGAGAGAGAGAGGGAGGGAGAGAGAGAGAGAAAGAGGGGGGTGAAAGAGAGAGAAGGAGGGAGAGAGAGGGAGGGGAGAGAGAGAGGGAGGGGTGAAAGAGAGAGAGAGAGGGAGGGAGAGAGAGAGAGGAGGGGGGTGAAAAGAGAGAGAGAGGAGGGAGGGAGAGAGAGAGGGGGGGTGAAAGAGAGACAAGGTGAAAGAGAGACGGGGTGAAAGAGGGCGAGAGAGGGAGAGAGAGGGGTGAAAGAAAGAGAGCGAGAGAGGTGAAAGAGAGAGAGAAGGGTGAAAGAGAGAGAATGAGAGAGAATGAGGGGTGAAAGAGAGAGAGGGAGGGGTGAAAGAGATAAAGGGAGGGGCAAAGTAGAGAGGGGGGATGAAAGAGTGAGAGAGAGAGAGAGAGAGAGAGAGAGAGAGAGTGGGCGTGAAAGAGAAAGAGAGAGATGGGTGAAAGAGAGAGAAGGAGAGAGATAGACACGATGAGACACAGTCCCATCAGGCCCCTTTAATCCTGGTCAATGACCTGTTACGTGACAACCTTTCCTTTCCTTCCCCAGTAAGTAAGAGAGAGGTGGCAGGAGGAGCAGACGGCTAATTACCAGTGAACCAACGCAGTGCTGTAAAGCCAGAGTAACTGACTTCCCCAGACTGAGACATGGCTCAAACCAAATGATTAGTTTAAGCACTGACATCTCCACTGCTGGGAGAAGAGCTTCTGTCAATACTGCACAGACACAGACCCATGCACGCTGGTCTCTGGCTTGCGTGTATATGAACACACAAACATACACATGCCGCTGAGGACATTATCTGACTTCATGATGACCGAGACAAGATATTTTATGGGGGATTCTGATTGTTTCTCTTCACTACAAATATGATGTCTTACTTAATTATACAATTCTATCATATGCTCTCTATTAATTAATTATATACATTGTATCTCCCAATGTATGTCTCTAAATTAAATATCTTTATTTAAATAAATGTGTCTAATTGGACTCAAACATGACATTGTCTTGTCTGACTTCAGATGACTGTGTGAAAGGCGTTGTATAAGACTATAATGCAACAGAAAACCATTGTTTCAGCTGCTGGGACGACCATAATGCAACAGAAAACCATTGTTTCAGCTGCTGGGACGACCATAATGCAACAGAAAACCATTGTTTCAGCTGCTGGGACGACCATAATGCAACAGAAAACCATTGTTTCAGCTGCTGGGACGACCATAATGCAACAGAAAACCATTGTTTCAGCTGCTGGGACGACCATAATGCAATAGAAAACCACTGTTTCATCTGCTGGGACGACCATAATGCAACAGAAAACCATTGTTTCAGCTGCTGGGACGACCATAATGCAATAGAAAACCACTGTTTCATCTGCTGGGACGACCATAATGCAATAGAAAACCATTGTTTCAGCTGTTGGGACGACCATAATGCAACAGAAAACCACTGTTTCATCTGCTGGGACGACCATAATGCAACAGAAAACCACTGTTTCAGCTGCTGGGACGACCATAATGCAACAGAAAACCACTGTTTCAGCTGCTGGGACGACCATAATGCAATAGAAAACCACTGTTTCATCTGCTGGGACGACCATAATGCAACAGAAAACCACTGTTTCATCTGCTGGGACGACCATAATGCAACAGAAAACCACTGTTTCATCTGCTGGGACGACCATAATGCAACAGAAAACCACTGTTTCATCTGCTGGGACTACCATAATGCAACAGAAAACCACTGTTTCATCTGCTGGGACGACCATAATGCAACAGAAAACCACTGTTTCAGCTGCTGGGATGACCATAATGCAACAGAAAACCACTGTTTCATCTGCTGGGACGACCATAATGCAACAGAAAACCATTGTTTCATCTGTTGGGACGACCATAATGCAACAGAAAACCACTGTTTCAGCTGCTGGGACGACCATAATGCAACAGAAAACCACTGTTTCATCTGCTGGGACGACCATAATGCAACAGAAAACCACTGTTTCAGCTGCTGGGATGACCATAATGCAACAGAAAACCACTGTTTCATCTGCTGGGACGACCATAATGCAACAGAAAACCATTGTTTCATCTGTTGGGACGACCATAATGCAACAGAAAACCACTGTTTCAGCTGCTGGGACGACCATAATGCAACAGAAAACCACTGTTTCATCTGCTGGGACTACCATAATGCAACAGAAAACCACTGTTTCAGCTGCTGGGACGACCATAATGCAACAGAAAACCACTGTTTCAGCTGCTGGGACGACCATAATGCAACAGAAAACCACTGTTTCAGCTGCTGGGACGACCATAATGCAATAGAAAACCACTGTTTCAGCTGTTGGGACGACCATAATGCAACAGAAAACCATTGTTTCATCTGCTGGGACGACCATAATGCTACAGAAAACCACTGTTTCAGCTGCTGGGACGACCATAATGCAACAGAAAACCATTGTTTCAGCTGTTGGGACGACCATCTGGCTGGCGCTGGCAGCTCTCTCTATACCTCACCATCCCACTCAGCATCAAGCAAATGCTATGTGACAACGTGTAAAGGTGTGAATGCTTCAAATGTTTTCAATGTAAATGTGTACCTTAAAACACTGGCAATCTGGTAGCTCGCCCTAGCAATTACGATTCAGAGGGTGTGTGCGAACGCTAAGATATGCAGTGTGTGTTTGTGTGTGTGTTTACATACACGTGCATGTGTGTGCGTGTGGGCATGCGTGTGGGGATGTGTGTGTGTGTGTGTGTGTGTGTGTGTGTGTGTGTGTGTGTGTGTGTGTGTGTGTGTGTGTGTGTGTGTGTGTGTGTGTGTGTGTGTGTGTGTGTCTGTTTAAACGGTAGAGACTCTACTGCCACCTTTTTTTAACATATTCAGCTCATGAAGTCAAATAAAGTGTGTTTCGCACAGGTGGCCAGGTGTCACAGACCCAGGTGGAGGGTCGTCATGTTTTTCTCTGTACTCTCATTTTCTATTAAAAAACAACTCGTTTGTTATTTAATTGCATATTTTGCATACTTGATAGCATTTCACTTGGGGACTCTTTGGGGGTCAAACGATGGTCGCGGAGGGGTGAATTCAAATGATGTTTGGCATTGAAATGAACTTTTAAAAGTTGCGCACAGTCATTACGTTGTGTTTTTAAAATATCCCTGAACTTAACACAGCCTCACCTAAATAGAAGGCCAGTCTGTCTGTGAATCAGAAACCGTCTTTAAAGAATTAGAACATGGTATAGTAGCTTTTTATAGAAACCAGCTGATGAGAGGTAGACACCTGATTTAACCTTACAGGTAAAGCAGAAGCAGCGACAAGTCAAACAGATTGGAATCAAAACGGTTCAAAGACACTGACATTACCAAATATTCATAGAAATTACATCAGAAATGTAAGTTCCTTTTGAAAAACAGAGAAGGGAGCTTTTTATTTTACCATAAAGTGAAACGGGAGAAAACCGAGCTGGGGGGGGGGATTCAAAAGGGAGGGAGAGAGCAGAATGCACTGTCGATCACCCTGTTTGCTTGAAAAACAGGATGCCTTTCACTGTCCTTGTGGCATTACATGATGTAAAAACTGTGAAGAGAGGTGTAAGAAAGTGGGGGTGCCAGGAATTTAGACACAAAGCACACGCACGCACATACACACATGCACACACACACACACACATACACACATGCCAACACAGACAGTCAACACAGAAACATTCTCATTAGGAGGACGCCTGCTAGCTGCCACTGTGATTAAAGCAGCTGGGCAGACCCCATTGGGACTTGATGACAGAACACAAGGATGGCGGAATTAAGAGAGAAAAGGGGATAGAAAGAAAGGAAATAAGTACTTGAAGGGATAGAGTGAGAGACTGTTGATAAGGGTGATGGAGAGAGGGAGGGAAAGAAGGAAGGGGGTCGATTGTGTTACTCTGAACAGAATATCAATCTACCCCCCTCCTAAAGTGATTTAAATACATCCCTATTAACTCAGTTCTGAGTCTCAAAGGGAAGGCTAATAGCACATCAGACATTTCCTTTCATACTCCCATTTTAGGACCACGACCCGGCTTTCTTGCAGCCGCTGTGTATTTGTGTTTGTGTATGTGTGTGTGCGTGCGTGCATGCATGCGTGCGTGCGTGCGTGGGTGCGTGCGTGCGTGCGTGGGTGCGTGCGTGCGTGTATGTGTGTGTGTGCGTGCGTGCGTGGGTGTGTGTCTGTGTGTGTGTGCATTTGCAGTCCATGGAGCTGATAGTGTTTAACCTCTCAGACATGGACCACCATTAAAGTCTTCACTAACTAGAAAAACTTCCAAAACACAGTGTCAGTAATGTCATGTGAAAGGTTGTCGACGGACAAGCCAATTAATGGGTGCAGAAATCTGACTGTATGTTCTCTATCAGTGTTCCACATTATAACCACATCATTACAGTCTCCAGCTGGGAGAGTTGAATACATTAATGATATCAGTGCTGCTCAGGAACATGCCACAGTAAGTCCTAGGACTAGGAAGAATACCATGATGAAATAATCTCTTTTTAATGGAGCTGCTTAGATATGTCTGAGGATACTCCACCACATGCTTCTCCTATTCCCTATCTCTGGAATACTGACGGGGAGACAGCCTCCTTATGTTGTCCTCTCACTGCCTGTATAGGACAGGCATAAGCAATATGGTATGGCCAGCCTTCTCAGGGACGTCCAGCCTACCTTGGTTCCGTCACTACTTCTGGACTTGTCTCCGTGCTGCTGTGCGGTTTGTTGGTACTTTGTTGGTACTTTGTTGGTACTTTGCTATATTTTACACATTTACCAACATTTGAAGTTTTTGTTCTTCTTCCACGCTCGACTTCTTTCATTCAACTTTTTCACCCCGGAAGCATTATCTGAACATGGTTCTACAGGACGTCCACCAGCCAACGCTAAGTAGCAACATTAACGTTGTGCCATCTAATTGCAGTCGCTGTACTCATAATATACAAGAGAACAATCACATTATGGTGAGGATATCCGTGCTTCAAGCCCAGCTTCAGACGCAATCGTTAGGCAAGGGTAATTTAAGTGTAGGACAGGATGAAACAGCGTCTGTGCCACCAGTAAGTACAGACAGTAGTATAAATCCCCTCGCACAGTCCCTGCAGCCAGGGTCAATTTTCTCAGGGCTTCTGGAAGGAAGCCGCTCAGTCAGCCGACAGAAACTTTCAACCAGTTCTCCCCATTAAGCAGCGAGTCAGAGGCCGAGCCTTCTCTGGTCTCTCCTTCACCCGTTACGGGGTTTCAGCCACCGAAGTCTCCCACTATTTGCTCTGACAAATTGAAAACCCTTGTCATTGGCGACTCCATTACCTGCAGTATTAGACTTAAAAAGAATCATCCAGCGATCATACACTGTTTACCAGGGGGCAGAGCTACCAACGTAAAGGCTAATCCGAAGAGGGTGCTGGCTAAGGCTAAACCTGGCGAGTGTAGAGAGCATAGGTATATTGTTATCCACGTCTGCACCAACAATGTTCAGATGGAACAGTCAGAGGTCACCAAGCACAACATAGCTTCAGCGTATAAGTTAGCTAGAAAGATGTGTCGGCATCGAGTAATTGTCTCTGGCCCCCTCCCAGTTAAGGGGAGTGATGAGCTCTACAGCAGAGTCTCACAACTCAATCGCTGGTTGAAAACAGTTTTCTGCCCCTCCTCCTCCAGAAAACCCCTCCTCCTTTCTGGGACTCATCCACAAACAGGTCCAAGGCTGGCCTGCTGAGGAGTGACGGACTCCATTCGAGCTGCTTTCATCTTATCTATCAACATAGACAGGGCTCTAACTCCTCTAGCTCCACAATGAAATAGGGTGCAGGCCAGGCAGCAAGCTGTCAGCCAGCCTGCCAGCTTAGTGGAGTCTGCCACTAGCATAGTCAGTGTAGTCAGCTCAGCTATGCCCATTGGGTCTGTGCCTCGAACTAGGTTGGGCAAACCACACATGGCGGTGTTCGCTTTAGCATTCTCACTGGAATAAAGATATCCTCCATTCCTGTCATTATTGAAAGAGATTGTGATATTTCACATCTCAAAATAGGGCTACTTAATGTTAGATCCCTCACTTTCAAGGCAGTTTTAGTCAATTACCTAATCACTGATCATAATCTTGATGTGATTGGCCTGACTGAAAAATGGTTTAAGCCTGATGAATTTACTGTGTTAAATATGGATTCACCTCCTGGTTACACTAGTGACCATATCCTCTGTGCATCCCGCAAAGGTGGAGCTGTTGCTAATATTTACGATAGCAAATTTCAATTAACAAAAAAAATGGCTGCGTTTTCGTATTTTTAGCTTCTAGTCATGAAATCTTTGTAAGGCTACTCAATCAATTTTTATAGCTACTGTTTACAGACCTCCTGGACCGTATACACCATTCCTCACTGAGTTCCCTGAATTCCTATCGGGCCTTGTAGTCGTGGCAGTTAATTTTGGATCTTAATGTTTTTCCTCATTATCCTGGACAATCAGACTCCCATTTTATTAAGTTTGCAATCGTAACAAATAGTCTGCTTAGACCCCAACCAAGAATCATCAAAAGCCATGCTATAAATTCTTAGACAACCCAAATATTCCTAGATGCCCTTCCAGACTCCCTCCACCTACTCAATGATGTCGGAGTACAAAAATTGGTTAACCACCTGATTGAGGAATTAAATACCCTAGATGCAGTCGCAACCCTATAAACAAAAAACATTTCTCACAAGAAACTAGCTCCCTGGTATACAGAAAATACTTGAGGCCTGAAGCAAGCTCCCAGAAAATTGGAAAGGAAATGGCGCTCCACCAAACTGGAAGTCTTCCGACTAGCTTGGAAAGACAGTACCGTGCAGTATCAAAGAGCCCTCACTGCTGCTCGATCATCCTATTTTTCCAACTTAATTGAGGAGAATAAGAACAATACAAAATGCATTTTTGATACTGCCGCAAAGCTAACTAAATAGCAGCATTCCCCAAGAGAGGATGGCTTTCACTTCAACAGTGATGAATTCATGAACTTCTTTGACGAAAAGATCATGATCATTAGAAAGCAAATCACGGACTCCTCTTTGAATCTGCGTATTTCTCCAAAGCTCAGTTGTCCTGAGTCTGCACAACACTGCCAGGACCTAGGATCAATGACACATTCATGACAATACTCATGGCCTCTAAACCTTCAAGCTGCATACTGGACCCTATTCCAACTAAACTAGTGAAAGAGCTACTTCCTGTGCTTGGTCCTCCTATGTTGAACATAAGAAATGGCTCCCTCTCCACTGGATGTGTACAAAACTCACTAAAAGGGGCAGTAAATAGCCTCTCTTGAAGACCAAACCTTGACCCAGAAAATGTAAAAAACTAACTGCCTATATCAAATCTCCCATTCCTCTCAAAAAAAATGAAAAAGCTGCTGCGCAGCAACTCACTGCCTTCCTGAAGACAAACAATGTATACGAAATGCTTCAGTCTGGTTTTAGACCCAATCATAGCACTGAGACTGCACTCATGAAAGTGGTCAATTATTTTTTAAGCGTTAGACCAAAGCTCTGCATCTGTCCTCGTGCTCAAAGACCTTAGTGCTGCTTTTGACACCATCGATCACCACATACTTTTGGAGAGATTGGAAACCCTAATTGATCTACACGGACAAGTTCTGGCCTGGTTTAGATCTTATATGTTGGAAAAATATAAGTTTGTTGCTGTGGATGGTTTGTCCTCTGACACGTTTTGGTGTTCCTCAAGGTTCCGTTTTAGGACCACTAATGTTTTCACTATATATTTTACCTATTGGTGATAACATTCAGAAACATAATGTTAACTTTCACTGCTGTACATTTCGATGAAACACGGTGAAGCCCCAAAATTGCCCTCCCTGGAAGCCTGTGTTTCAGACATAAGGAAGTGGATGGCGGCAATTTTTTTACTTTGAGAAACAGAGATGCTAGTTCAAGGTCCCAAGAAACAAAGAGATCTTCTGTTGGATCTGACAATTAATCCTGATGGTTGTACAGTCGTCTCAAATAAAACTGTGAAGGACCTCGGCGTTACTCTGGAACCTGATCTCTTTTTTGATGAACATATCAAAAATATTTGAAGGACAGCTTTTTTCCATCTTTGTAACATAGCAGAAATCAGAAACCTTTTGTCCAAAAATGATGCAGAAAAGCAAATCCATGCTTTTGTCACTTCTAGATTAGACTAATGCAATGCTCTACTCTCCGGATACCTGGATAAAGCACTAAGTAAACTTCAGTTAGTGCTAAACACCGGTGGTAGAATTTTGACAAGAACCCAAAAATTTAATCATCTTACTCTAATGCTACACACTGGCTTCCTGTTAAGGCTTGGGCTGATTTCCAGGTTTTACTGCTAACCTACAAAGCATTGTATGGGCTTGCTCCTACCTATCTCTCCGATTTGGTCCTGCCGTACATACAGTGGGGAGAACAAGTATTTGATACACTGCCAATTTTGCAGGTTTTCCTACTTACAAAGAATGTAGAGGTCTGTCCTTTTTATCATAGGTACACTTCAACTGTGAGAGACGGAATCTAAAACAAAAATCCAGAAAATCACATTGTATGATTTTGCATAAGTATTTGATACATCAGAAAAGCAGAACTTAATATTTGGTACAGGGGCGGCAGGGTAGCCTAGTGGTTAGAGCGTTGGACTAGTAACCGAAAGGTTGCAAGTTTGAATCCCCGAGCTGACAAGGTACAAATCTGTCGTTCTACCCCTGAACAGGCAGTTAACCCACTGTTCCTAGGCCGTCATTGAAAATACAAATTTGTTCTTAACTGATTTGCCTAGTAAAATAAAGATAATAAAAATAAACCTTTGTTTGCAATTGCAGAGATCATATGTTTCCTGTAGTTCTTGACCAGGTTTGCACACACTGCAGCAGGGATATTGGCCCACTCCTCCATACAGACCTTCTTCAGATCCTTCAGGTTCCGGGGCTGTCGCTGGGCAATATGGACTTTCAGCTCCCTCCAAAGATTTTCTATTTGGTTCAGGTCTGGAGACTGGCTAGGCCACTCCACGACCTTGAGATGCTTCTTACGGAGCCACGGCTGTGTGTTTCGGGTCGTTGTCATGCTGGAAGACCCAGCCACGACCCATCTTCAATGCTCTTACTGAGGGAAGGAGGTTGTTGGCCATGATCTTGCGAATCATGGCCCCATCCATCCTCCCCTCAATGCGGTGCAGTCGTCCTGTCCCCTTTGCAGAAAAGCATCCCCAAAGAATGATGTTTCCACCTCCATGCTTCACGGTTGGGATGGTGTTCTTGGGTTTGTACTCATCCTTCTTCTACCTCCAAACACGGCGAGTGGAGTTTAGACCAAAAAGCTCTATTTCTGTCTCATCAGACCACATGACCTCCTCCTATTCCTCCACTGGATCATCCAGATGGTCATTGGCAAACTTCAGACGGGCCTGGACATGCGCTGGCTTGAGCAGGGGGACCTTGTGTGCGCTGCAGGATTTTAATCCATGACGGCGTAGTGTGTTACTAATGGCTTTCTTTGAGACTGTGGTCCCAGCTCTCTTCAGGTCATTGACCAGGTCCTGCCGTGTAGTTCTGGGCTGATCCCTCACCTTCCTCATGATCATTGATGCTCCACGAGGTGAGTTCTTGCATGGAGCCCCAGACAGAGGGTGATTGACCGTCATCTTGAACTTCATCCATTTTCTAATAATTGCGCCAACAGTTGTTGCCTTCTCACCAAGCTGCTTGCCTATTGTCCTGTAGCCAATCCCAGCCTGGTGCAGGTCTACAATTTTATCCCTGATGTCCTTACACAGCTCTCTGGTCTTGGCCATTGTGGAGAGGTTGGAGTCTGTTTGATTGAGTGTGTGGACAGGTGTCTTTTATACAGGTAACGAGTTCAAACAGGTGCAGTTAATACAGGTAATGAGTGGAGAACAGGAGGGCTTCTTAAAGAGAAACTGACTCTGTGAGAGCTGGAATTCTTACTGATTGGTAGGTGTATCAAATACTTATGTCATGCAATAAAATGCAAATTAATTACTTAAAAATTACTTAAAAAAATCATACAATGTGATTTTCTGGATTCCGTCTCTTACAGTTGAAGTGAAAATCATGATAATAATGACAGACCTCAACATGCTTTGTAAGTAGGAAGACCTGCAAAATCGGCAGTGTATCAAATAATTATTCTCCCCACTGTACCTACACGTACGCTATGGTCGCAAGACGCAGGCCTCCTTATTGTCCCTATAATTTCTAAGCAAACAGCTGGAGGCAGGGCTTTCTCCTATAGAGCTACATTTGTATGAAATGGTCTGCCTATCCAGACAGACTCGATTTCCCACCTTTAAGTCTTTATTGAAGACTCATCTTTTCAGTAGGTTCTATGATTGAGAGTAGTCTGGCCTAGGGGTGTGAAGGTGAATGGAAAGGCACTGGAGCGATGAACCGCCCTTGCTATCTCCGCCTGGCCGGTTCTCCTCTCTCCACTGAGATTCTCTGCCTCTGACCCTATTAAGGGGGCTGAGTCACTGGCTTACTAGTGCTCTTCCATGCAGTCCCAAGCATCACTTGAGTATGTTGAATCACTGATGTGATCTTCATGTCCGGGTTCGGTGCCCTTTCGGGTTTGTGCCATGGGGGAGATCTTCTTGGACTATACTCAGCCTTGTCTCAGGGTAGTAAGTTGGTAGTTTGCGGATATCCCTCTAGTGGTGTGGGGGCTGTGCTTTGGCAAAGTGGGTGGGGTCATATTCTGCCTGGTTGGCCCTGTCCGGGGGTATCGTTGGACGGGGCCACAGTGTCTCCCAACCCCTCCGGTCTCAGCCTCCAGTATATATTCTGCAATAGTTTATGTGTCAGGGGGCTAGGGTCAGTCTCTTATCTGGTGTAATTCTCATGTCTTATCCGGTGTCCTGTGTGAATTTAAGTATGCTCCCTCTAATTCTCTTTCTCTCCCTCCCGCAGAACCTAAGCCCTGGGACCATTCCTCAGGACTACCTGGCCTTGCTGTCCCCAGTCCACCTGGTCTTGCTGCCGCTCTGGTTTCAACTGTTCTGCTTGTGGCTATGGAACCCTGACCTGTTCAGCGGATGTTATACTTTGTCCTGGACCTGCTGTTTTCGACTCTCTTCCGCACCTGCTGTCGAACTCTGAATGCTCGGCTATGAAATGCCAACTGACATTTACTCCTGAGGTGCTGACCTGTTGCACCATCTGTTGCATCCTGTACAACCATTGTGATTATCATTATTTGACCCTGCTGGTCATCTATGAACGTTAGAACATCTTGGACATGTATTGTTATAATCTCCACCCGGCACAGCCAGAAGAGGACAGGCCACCCCTCAGAGCCTGGTTCCTCTCTAGGTTTCTTTCTAGGTTCCTGCCTTTCTAGGGAGTCTTTCATAGCCACCGTGCTTCTACATCTGCATTGCTTGCAGTTTTGGGTTTTAGGCTGGGTTTTTTATAGTACTTTGTGACATCAGCTGATGTAAAAAGGGCTTTATAAATACATTTATTGATTGATTAACTCGACCTAGCTTGCCCACCGGTAGGCTAGCTAAAGATATACAAGGGGGTATCTTCAAAATATACAAGGGGGTATCAATGAGTCTTGTGTAAATAGTTGTTATTGGTAATAGTTGTTGTTCATGACTCCATATGTCTCAACAAGAACAAGAAGAAAAGGTTAGTGGAGTTTTGAGCATGAGGGTAAGGTGACGGTCTGGGGGAAGGGGCGGGGGGTGATGCTATGTGGTGATGTGGGGCCGATAAATTCAATCTGTATCCCAGAGTGCCACGAGAGCCATAGGGCCAGGTGGCACGCCACCCTGCGATATGTCACAACGGGTGTGTCATGTATTTCATGATCAGGGTGGTCAGGCCGAGCTACAGAGGGCGGGGGGAGGGGGAGGGGAGTTGGAGGAGAGGGGAGGATGGGGGATGTGTAGGGACCTTGGGGTGTTCCACTGAGCATTGTGATGTCTGAACAGCATGTCTGCAATTCTCCCTGCTCAAACCTTCAGGTCTGCAAGAAGGGAAGGTAACGGATGGCTCCACATGCACCCTCTCCTCGTTCCTATCACTGTACGCAACCCCGCGCCCCCCTTCACATCCCACCACCAAGCACCTCTGTCCCATGGATCATTTTGATAGAATATTTTGTCATATTTCATAAAATGGTACCATTTGTCCCCCCCCCCCCAAACACAACTGACTGATCATTCGCGCTGGTTATTCTACAGCATGTGTCGCATCTCTGTTATCGAACACACAGTATTCTGTGTATACTGTTTGCCAGTAGTCTAAATTAGGCAGCAACAAACACTCTCCCCAGAGTCCTGCAGTATATAACCAGGTTAACACAGCTCATTTAAGCATTCTGTTATCTTTAGACAACAGACAGCAAGACAAACTACCCAAGGAGGCAGATGCGTACGTACGTGGGTACATGCCTGTGTGTGTATTTGTTGAGTCTAACAGATAGTTACTATGTTGTTTGTTTGCATCCTTATAGAATGCACAGCGGTGGCATGTATTCATGGATGCCAAGGGAACCCAGGCTTCCCCCCCAAAAAATTACCAAATTAAGACATTTCAAAACATACAGTACATTATTTTATCTTTCTTCTCTCTGTTTCATCATTTTCCTTCAATTCACAAGAGTCTGAATGTATCTCACAGGAGAAAGCATCCGAGCGAGCGAAACAGCACCCTTCTGTCTCTTTACAGGTAGGCCATCTATCTGATGCTGTCTGGTCCAAATGAGTATGACACTGTTGCCGCCCATAGCATTGAAGGCAAGGGAAGCCAGCAAGCATCTGGCCTCCCTTGACAATTTTATTTTATTTTTTAGAAATTGCCAATCAGCATTGAGCTAAACTGAGCGAGCTCAACTGTGAATGGTCATGGAGCACCAAAACAAAGTGTCAAGGGAACCCAGCTTGGATTTTGGCCTCACTCCTATCAAATCGGATTGAGAGGATACGTCATTGACAGAAAAACTTGAATTGCTGCATCTCATTTTGTTGTTGTCCTCCGGGTGGCTGGCTAGTTAAGACTGTCCCTTCCTAAATGAGCCATGGATGGAGATGGATATAGACTTGTGGTTTTACCTAATTCTCCGTACTGGAGACGGTGATTCTGATCCAACCATTGTTGTGCCCCTGACCTGAGAGGATAGAAGTTCAATATGTAGCTATATATGTAGAAGGCTAATGTTAACTAGCTAACATTGCCCATGAATGGAAGCTAGGCTAGCGAGCAAGCATTTAAGCCAGGTAGCCTATGACAACAAAAAATAAAGCATGTACTGCATGACAGTCATAGAGTGTTTCCTCAAAATGAAAGAGATGACGATCATGGGTGAGGTGAGGTGAACATGTTTTTCTAATTGCACGATCGCGCACGCACACACAGACCCTCACATGCACCCACACAGAAATCAGACCCATAGACAGCAATATCATATTTCGCTTACATTGGTTGGACTAAATTGTTTTTGGTATATTTTAGCTGTCACTGTATTAGACTAAGTAGAGGTGATTTGATGATTTTGAAATGTTGAATTTACTGGAATAGTTGAGGCAGCTCCTGTTTTCTGTGTGACTTGCGGTAACTCTCTGTGGTTAATATTTGTTTCGTGATTCGAACATGTCGAAAACATTAACTTGCTTGACCATGCTGGAGTTCATGTAACTGCTTGTTAAATGCAACATGCTTTGTGGACATCACTGGACAGAGTTTGCAATCTGATTTTGTCATAAAACAAAGGTGTGATCGAATTTATTCCGCAACTGTGTCTTTTTATTGTCTCGGCCTTTAGGCCTATATATCAGGGCCGCAAGGCCTATGAACTAACAGGTTATAGAGCAAACAACGCAATTATCACAACACATAGGTAATATGGATTTGCTTTTTGAGTGGGTGACATGTATGTGACATGTGTATGTGATTAAAATCTCTTCTCTTATCACTGTGTCCTTAGCATGCCATTGTCTTCTCCTGACTCGTCCTGTCCCCGCTGAGTGTTTGTCCTGCAGGACTAAGTGGCATTGTGGGGCTCTACAGAGAGAGAGCGGCATCCGGAGTGGAATGTGGCGAGGGACAAGCGGCGTACCAGCTGATTAACATACAGGCGTCCCGCTCAATCGATGGGCTAATTAACATCATGGCCCGTGCCGATCGCTATCTAGCTATCTAACCGAGAGATAATTCAATGCCGGCCTTATCAGTGGAAGGCATCCCTGTTCTCCAAAGTTTGTGTAAGAACCAGATAGCAGAGGATACACATGGCGAAAATTGAGCCATTAGTTACACAAAGTGAGAGGAGAGAGGGGGGGAACAGGGGAAGGAGAAGGGGGGGGGGGAGTCTCTATCTGTAGCCTCTATCTCTGTCTGTTCTGTTTTACTGGAAGTGTTGGACATTAAAGGATGAAGACAATCAGACACGAGGGAGAGTCCCTGAAGGAAGATCTGTGGTCCTCCGTCCTGAGTCTCAGTCGACTGGAATTGAACCTCTGAACAGAGGCTGGGAGAGGGAGAGAGGAACAGAGGCTGGGAGAGGGAGAGAGGAACAGAGAAGCAGAATGAGAGAGGGAGAGAGGAACAGAGGCTGGGAGAGGGAGAGAGGAACAGAGGCTGGGAGAGGGAGAGAGGAACAGAGAAGCAGAAAGAGAGAGGGAGAGAGGAACAGAGGCTGGGAGAGGGAGAGAGGAACAGAGGCTGGGAGAGGGAGAGAGGAACAGAGAAGCAGAAAGAGAGGCAGAGAGGAAAACAGAAAGAAAGAGCATCAGAGAGAGGAAAAATACCGATTTAGAAGAGGAGAGAGACCGTAAGAGCGAAAATTAAATAGTATGAAAGTGGGAGATACAAAGAAGCTAGATAGAAACAGTGGAGACTTGTCAATATAGTGATGAAGAGTACTAAACAGAAAAGACAGTTGTTGAAAATTCCATTTGAAGAGTGACTTGCCGATACAACTCTAGCTTCACAGGGAAAACACTGTAGCAAGGGCTCTCACTCTTGATTGTGGTGGAACTGACTGGCACATCTCATTCCGGTTTATAATGCATCTCTGTTTCTGGCTCAGTTGGATTCAACTTATACCCTGCAGTGACTGTGGAAGCTACGACCCTTTGGTGCACAAAATGATCAAAATAATGAAATAAAGATTCCTTGGTTTGAATCCTGAGTCTGCATGACAGGGATGAGCCGTGTGTGTGTGTGTGTGTGTGTGTGTGTGTGTGTGTGTGTGTGTGTGTGTGTGTGTGTGTGTGTGTGTGTGTGTGTGTGTGTGTGTGTGTGTGTAATTGTGTGTGTGTGTGTGTGTGTGTGTGTGTGTGTGTGTGTGTGTGTGTGTGTGTGTAATTGTCTGAGAGTGTGTGTGTGTGTGTGTGTGTGTGTGTGTGTGTGTGTGTGTGTGTGTGTGTGTGTGTGTGTGTGTGTGTGTGTGTGTGTGTGTGTGTGTCTGTGTGTGTGTGTGTGTGTGTGTGTGTGTGTGTGTGTGTGTGTGTGTGTGTGTGTGTGTGTGTGTGTGTGTGTGTGTAATTGTCTGAGAGTGTGTGTGGGTGTGTGTGTGTAATTGTCTGAGAGTGTGTGTGTGTGTGTGTGTGTGTGTGTAATTGTCTGAGAGTGTGTGGGGTGTGTGTGTAATTGTCTGAGAGTGTGTGTGTGTGTGTGTGTGTGTGTGTGTGTGTGTGTGTGTGTGTGTGTGTGTGTGTGTGTAATTGTCTGAGAGTGTGTGTGTGTGTGTGTGTGTGTGTGTGTAATTGTCTGAGAGTGTGTGTGGGTGTGTGTGTGTGTGTAATTGTCTGAGTGTGTGTGTGTGTGTGTGTGTGTGTGTGTGTGTGTGTGTGTGTGTGTGTGTGTGTGTGTGTGTGTGTGTAATTGTCTGAGAGACTGTGTGTGTGTGTGTGTGTGTGTGTGTGTGTGTGTGTGTGTGTGTGTGTGTGTGTGTGTGTGTGTGTGTGTGTGTGTGTAATTGTGTGTGTGTGTGTGTGTAATTGTCTGAGAGTGTGTGTGTGTGTGTGTGTGTGTGTGTGTGTGTGTGTGTGTGTGTGTGTGTGTGTGTGTGTGTGTGTGTGTGTGTGTGTGTGTGTGTGTGTGTGTGTGTGTGTGTGTGTGTGTGTGTGTGTGTGTGTGTGATATAGAGTATACCTTTCATACCAAGACGTTATTCTGCCAACTTCACCATGCCCTGAATGTTTTATTATCTGGAAGTTATCTGTCTTCAGCCAAAATAACTGTTTGGGAGTTTGAAAGTGTGATGGTGATGGTGATGGTGATCACATCCAAAGTGGATTACAATAGCAACTTTCTGAAATCCTCCTACAGGTTCAACCAGGTCAGGTGGTTGAAAAGAGTGAGGGCACGGGCTCTATTTCATTCTGTTATTCCCATTATATAAATGATTCATATAAAAGTGTGTTGACTGTGATCTGGGCAGGGGGATGTAGACAGCGTGTGTCTCTTGCCTGTTTAATTAACAAAATAAGAACTATTGATTTTATTTTGATGGTGCTGCCATGGGCTGCACAGACCAGTATAATTCAACTCAAAAGATGCTATTCTATTTTATTTTATATTATAAATTGTGTTAGTCTTAATGTTTTTTAGGCTCTGCATAAAACAAAGTATAATGGTTTTCTTTGTCTAGCCAGTGCCATCTAATTACGATACCAGAACATATCTGACAAGGTTATGAGTAGACACATTTTTCTGACCATAACAGGAGTGTACAAGGTCATTATTTCCAAATGATTTACAAGTTGGCTATGGCAATCTGCTCATTTACTGTTGTGAATGTGAAAAAATGAAAGCAGCGAAAGTTCTGAATTTAAAACGGAGGAATTTAAGCATGCAGCTGTCTGGTTACCACGACAACGGTCGCAACAACAGGGTCAAAGTTAAATGTTTCGTGCTACTTCCCGGCAAAAGTAATGGCTATATAAAAGGCTAATGCCGACAAGACAGAGGTAAAAATAGGGCTGTTTGAAAGAAACATTGGCCAATTGTTTTTACAGGCAACATACCGTGAATCCTATTTGTAAGCACTAATAGAGTGCTAATAGCAGCAGTGTTTCACAGTCCCTATTCACCTTGTGTTGGCTGCGAAAGTCCACTCTCCCCCTAATCACATTATTGCTCCAGATGAACTTCAACACACCTCCCCCTCAAACAGAAAAAAAATAATAGATTATTGGGTTTTAATAGGAATTCATGAGGAAAAGAGAGAAATCTCCTTCTCTTTTTGTGTCTCCCCCCTCCCCTCTCTCTATCTCCCTTTCACTCACTCTCTCTTCCTCTCCCGCTCTCTCCTAAAAGATAGAGAGAGATATTATCAGTTTCTTCTGAGACATTTTCTTTTTAATGACTTTGTAATGCAGTTCGGCCCATTTGGAAAAGGGAGAGAGAGCTCAACCTCCCTAACATGTTTAATTGTGTCAGGAAAGTAGAACAGAACGCCAATGTGACCTTCCATAGCCTCAAATCACTCCTGCTTCTGGAAACTAGCTCTGACAAACGACGCTAAAGTCAATTGCGGTCTCATTCAGAAACTCTCCTCTCTCTCTGTCTTTCTCTCAGTGGGGTGGTGCTGGTCTGATGGTGTTTGGGTGGTGCTGTGTCCTGGTGCATGGCCTGACCCCTGAGACGTGTCCACTGGGCGGCCATGTGGCAGATGTGACGGCAGCCGTGTGTCACGAGGCATACGCTTCACGCCACGACCGCCATCTGGCCTGGACATCAACTTAGCATGGACTCAACCCCCAGCCCTCCACCACCTTCAACCCTTTAACCCTCCTTCACTTCACCCCTCACCATAACCGCTCTTCCCATTCAGATCAAATCAGAAATCTAATTGAATGCTATTAGACAAATGCGCTGAATACAACAGGTGTAGACCGTACAGTGAAATACTTGCTTACAAGACCCTAACCAACAATGCAGTTTAAACAATAATAGGAATAAGAAAGGAAAGGAACAAGTACTTATAGAGCAGTAGTAAAGTAACAACTCTCTGTACTTACTATACAGTGATGACAAATAAAGAGAAATAACAGTTATTGTGACAACCGTTAGAGAAGTGGAGCTTTCGATATTCTGTTGTCTGTAATGTATGAGCGTTGTCAAGGTGCTTTGTTGGAACCGACAGAATTACAGGCAAAAAGCAGCAACACAAAGCCGTGAAGTAGAATTCAAAAACACAACTCAAGATTCTAAAAGGAGGGCTCAAAATGGAACGGAACCAGAACAGGAATGGAATATGGTATGAAATGCAACAGCACATTACCACCATGAAGCAAGATTTAGCCACCTACTTTCTAGTAACCCTCGTCTCTGAACACCCGACTAGCAGCTTTAATTGATTCTTTCAATTTTTCAATTCAAGGGCTTTATTGGCATGGGAAACATGTGTTAACATTGCCAAAGCAAGTGAGGTAGACAACATACAAAGTGAATATATAAAGTGAAAAACAACAAAAATTAACAGTAAACATTACACATACAGAAGTTTCAAAACAGTAAAGACATTACAAATGTCATATTATATATATATATATACAATGTACAAATAGTTAAAGGACACAAGATAAAATGAATAAGCATAAATATGGGTTGTATTTACAATGGTGTTTGTTCTTCACTGGTTGCCCTTTTCTCGTGGCAACAGGTCACAAATATTGCTGCTGTGATAGCACACTGTGGAATTTCACCCAAAAGATATGGGAGTTTTTCAAAATTGGATTTGTTTTTGAATTCTTTGTGGATCTGTGTAATCTGGGGGAAATATGTCTCTCTAATATGGTCATACATTGGGCAGGAGGTTAGGAAGTGCAGCTCAGTTTCCACCTCATTTTGTGGGCAGTGAGCACATAGCCTGTCTTCTCTTGAGAGCCATGTCTGCCTACGGCGGCCTTTCTCAATAGCAAGGCTATGCTCACTGAGTCTGTACATAGTCTTTCTCTATTTCCTGGAGGGCTCTCAGTATGAGGCATTCAAACACTGTTAGGTGACATTGAGGGGGGAAAGCGCTGTTGGGTCATTGTGATTCCTGAGCTAGGGTGGGATCTCATAGTTACCTGCTCCTTTCCTCTCGTCTCCTCCTCTCTGTCTCCTCTTACCATTAAATTGTTGCTTCCATGGACACACTACTCATTTGAATATTATCCTAGTGTCCTTCCTTACCCCTAATCCGACTCGCTCAAATGGAATTTTCTTCTATTTGAATGGTTTCTGCTTTTATGAATTAATAAAATAGATTGTCTAGGGGGGTATCTTTTCTAGAACATATGGAATTTCCTACTCAGTTCTTATATAATTGGGTTTCCTTCAGGATCATAATTTAACTGCACCATCTCTGGATTTGACACGTTTAAATTATTTTTCCAAATGATTTGCACTTTTTTAATTACTTCATTACTCACTCTCTCCCCCTCAGATGTCCGGTGGTGTCCAGTCCTGTTCGGTAGCGTATATTAAAACACTCTTATCTGCATTCTCTTGGTGGAGGCCAGTAAACAAGATAAGGCTGGTCAAACAAACAGCCTTTGTCAGCGCTATCGAGCATCATGACTATTTACCACCTGGACAGCTGCTCAAACACTGTCCACCCGATAGGCTCACACCAGCCCCAATACGCAGGCACAGGGGATACTGTTCATATTACCTGATCTGTACCCAAACATATCACAAGAACACTTCCAGGGACACTGTCGACACGACTAGACGTTAAAGTCTGATAAATGTTTGAATGGACAATGACTATCAGGACTCGGGATATGACCCCGATGCAGGAGGAGGATAGTTTGGTTTTCAGAATATTTATTATAACAAAGGGGCAGGAAAAAGGGCAGGCAGAGGATTGTAATCCAAGGCAGAGTCAATCAGGGACAGAACAGCAGGCAGGTTCAAGACAGGCAGAGGTTCGTAATCCAAGGCAGAGTCAATCAGGGACAGAACTGCAGGCAGGTTCAGGACAGGCAGAGGTTCGTAATCCAAGGCAGAGTCAATCAGGGACAGAAAAGCAGGCAGGTTCAGGACAGGCAGAGGTTCGTAATCCAAGGCAGAGTCAATCAGGGACAGAAAAGCAGGCAGGTTCAGGACAGGCAGAGGTTCGTAATCCAAGGCAGAGTCAATCAGGGACAGAACAGCAGGCAGGTTCAGGACAGGCAGAGGTTCGTAATCCATGGCAGAGTCAATCAGGGACAGAACAGCAGGCAGGTTCAGGACAGGCAGAAAGAACTTGAGAACAGGAGAAACAGGAGACCCACTGGTAAGACCTGACAAAACAAGACGAACTGGCAACAGACAAACATAAAACGCAGGTATAAATACCCTGGGGATAATGGGGAAGAATAGGAGACACCTGGTGGGGGTGGAGGCAAGCACAAATCAGGTGAAACAGGGTGTGACAATGACGAGGGTCAAGAGACAAGGCACAGAGTGGAAAGATCTGCTAACATGTCTCTCAGGGAAAGAGGGAAACATGGAGTAACAACTGTGGCTGTGTAAAATAATATTGGCTTCTCTTCCTCTGGGTGCCGTTCACTGAGTTAAAGCTTCAGATACACACATTGTTGGGTTATGGGAATTACCTCCCTAGACACTGCCCAGCATCAAATACAGTACAGTATGAAGATATGCAGAAACTGATTCTCCAATAGAAATCCCAGATCACACTTGTTGGTGATGTCATGGCGATGTTAGCTAGCACAGCTTATGCTCAAAAACACGACATCGGGTCTAGCGGTCGTGTCGCCAGTAGTGAGTGCAGCAAGGTAAGCATAGCTAGCTTTGCTATGGAGGGAACTACGTTTTGAAGTTGAGTACTTCACCCCTCCTGTTGAGTGACTCGTTGAGTGACTATTTTATTTGTGCGTTTTGTGTAGCGCCGACTATGCTAATTATTTTGTTTACGTCCCCTGTGGGTCTTTTGGGGTGTTACATGCTATCAGATAATAGCTTCTCATGCTTTCGCCGAAAAGCATTTTAAAAATCTGACTTGTTGCCTGGATTCACAACGAGTGTAGCTTAATTCAGTACCCTGCATGTTTATTTTAATGAACGTTTGCATTTTAACGAGTGCTATTAGCATTTAGCGTAGCGCATTTGCATTTCCAGATGTCTAGATGGGACGCCTGCGTGTCGGGTAGGAGCAAGAGGTTAAGTTCTATGCGTAAGCCAGTGGTCACCAACCAGTCGATCGCAACCATTTAATTTGTCTGAAAAGACAAACTCCGCCTACCCAGCGGACTGGCAGATCTGTGGCTAAATCAAGTGTGCCTACTGCGCTGGCCAATGGGATAGCTCAAATCACTGTGCCGACCTACAGCTTCCACGACCCTGGCGACAGCAGGGTCCTGATACTGGCCTAAGTGAGATTTCATAACTTTTAAAACCAAAACTATAGCAGGAGCTGCTGATTTTATGAGTGAGTCCATGTCTAAGTTTTATTCAGCGCTGTCAACACCGTTTTGATTCAACACTATTACAAAACATAAAACGTGCTTCTCTTCGGCTTCCACAAGCGCTGCAGCCGCAATGAATGAGCAGCCAACTGTATTGATAGCCCTGCGTTTGAATTATTATTAGCAGCTTGTTGTGTCTATTTTAATATGGAGGAGTATTTAACTTTCTCTGATCATAGGAACAACATGAATTTGTGCCTGAGGCAGATGCGGTGTGAGTCAAGTTTTGACATCAGGTGGAAGACTGTGTCCCTTCTCTCTGGTCAGTCTCACCGTAGGAAAGGAAGGAGAGAGCAGGGACCATGAGAGGCAGACGCGCTGCTGCTCCCTACCTCCGCTGTGTTCTGTTGACACTGATCTAAGCTTTTTTTGTACTTAATATTTGTGCCATCATTTCCTATGACCGAAAACGCTTCTGGACATCAGAACAGGGATCACTAATCTCAAGGATTTTCACTAATCTCACTAATCACTAATCTCTAAGATTTTATACTTCAACGAGTCTGCAGTTTTAGATGTTCTGCTCATTCTGGAACAAGCCCGAATCCCCGCGACTTGGAGTCGTGGCTGAACAAGGACAATGTACTGTACAGTACATCTGGCTGGTTTTTCTATAGGGTTATGTCTCTTTGCTAACAACGGCTGGTGTGCAATCTCTAATGTTAAGGAAGTCTTGAGTTGTTGCTCGCTTGAGTTAGAATACCTTATACTACAGTATTTACCAAGAGTGTTTTCATCTATATATTTCGTAGCTGTCTACTTACCCCCACAAACCGATGCTGGCACTAAAACAACACTCAACAAAAGCTGTATAGGGCCATAAGCAATCAAGAAAATGCATATCCAGAGGTGGCGCTCCTAGTGGCTGATGATTTTAATACAGGGAAACTGAAATCCATCATACCTCAGTTTTACCAGCATGTCACCTGTACAACTAGAGATGAAAAAACTCTATTTCACATTTATTCCACACACATAAACACAAATCAAACTCTCCCTCTCCCTCCATTTGTCAAATCTGACCATAACTCTATCCTCCTGATTTCTGCTTACAAGCAAAAACTCAAACGGGAAGTAACAGTGACACTCAATATGGAAGTGGTCCGATGATGTGGATGCTAATCTAACTGGAATATGTTCCGGGACTAATACGATAACATTAGGGAGTTTACCACATCAGTCACCGACTTCATTAATAAGTGCATCGACGACTTGTTCCCACAGTGGCCGTATGTACATATCCCAACCAGAAGCCATTAATTACAGGCAACATCCGCACTGAGCTAAAGGCTAGAGCTTCCGCTTTCAAGGAGCGGGATATAATCCGGACACTTATATGACCTCCGACGAGCCGTCAAACAGTCAAAACGTCAATACAGGACTAAGATCAAATCTTACTACGCTGGCTCTGGCATTCGCCGTGTGTGGCAGGGCTTGCAAACTATCATGAATTACAAAGGGAAACCCAGCCGTGAGCTGCTCTGTGACACGAGCGTACCAGAAGAGCTAAATTCCATTTATGCTCACTTCAAGGCAAGCATCACTGAACCATGCATGAGAGCACCAGCTGTTCCAGACGACTGTGTGATCTCATTCTCCGTAGCTGATGTGAGTAAGACCTTCAAACAGGTTAACATTCAGATGGCCGTGGCGCCAGATGGATTGCAAGGACGTGTACTCAGAGCATGCTCTGACCAGTTGAAACATTTCTAATCTAATTACACACTGACATGCACAGCTCTCTGGGTGAGGTTCTGTCTTCAAGTCTCCAGTGAGTGATGAAGTCCCTTCCATTCCATCTATGTAATGTATTGCAGGTTATGGACAGGTGCAGTTGGGTGGCAGGTGGGGTAGAGTGGATGACACTCCATCCTTAACATGACAGAGTTTGCCTCAACCCATGGGTCCAGCAGGCAGAGTTCAATAACTACAGGCTGATGTGAGATGCAGGCGGATGGCACTCTTCTCATACCTGTCTGTAGGCTACTGACCAATGCAAAGCTCCAGGAGGTCAATAGCCTACAGAGTAATATGAGACAAGTGTAGTTCCTGAACTTATTGATAGTACCATCCCATTCAATAATAACAAAAGATGATACAAAGTAATAGATATGTATTTTAGAATTGTTATGCAGAGTGCAAGGTCTCTCCCAATGCAGACATCAGTATCAACCTGTCTTTAAGTCAGAGGACTCCTTTTCAAAAGCATATCTTCCGCCCATCTGTGGAAAAATGTGGAAAATGTTGATGACTGACATGTATTGAAAGGGTGATATTACAAAAAAACTTGTGATGTACTGTCTTATTAGTAATAACCTTTCATCCCTTCTGAGGATTTTGCCAATGGCTGATGGGCATGGCAGCGTAAATCAGCTCCAGCCACCTCTCGTCAGAGATACTGGTCAATAAGGAGCATGACTTTGATTCCTATATCTGGCCCAGCTCCTAGATCACAGAGGGAGAGCGAGAGAGAGAAAAACTGTCACCATACAGTCATGGAAGCCAACAGTAAATACATGGTTGAACATAGCCAATCAGAGATTCTGATTCACAGCTAATTCACAAGAGACACGTGCCAGTATGTCACCGACTGGTTGACATTATCACTTGGGCCCAGGAGTAGTCCATGGGAAGGGGGCACCTCCTTACAACATTCAAGACACACATACACACAATGCACTGATTATATTTTCAATGGTGGTAAGTTGAATTCCGGGACAGATAGTATTTTGACTATTGACCAGATCAAATGTGACCAACCTGATTCAAGTGTCCTCCATTACTCTGAAGTAGGACTGGTGTCTGGCCACTGCCTCAGACTTCTGTAACATCTCCTGATAAGGTAGGGGGGTTCCCACAACGCTAGCCTGGGTAGCCACTAGTGGGCTTTATGGATCGCCACTATCATCTGGGCTTGATGTCCACAGCCGGTAATCCTCCCGGCGACTAGTTCGTACATAAACATTCTCCATTCAGGTTGCAAAGGCTTCCCATGCCATCCTTAACTAGATTCAATCATTTGTTTTCTTTATTTATTGGCAAGAAGTCAGAAAAAACATGGAAAACACACTTTCTTTATGAAACATAATTTTCCACCACCACGCTAGAGTGGCTAATGTCGAGGTAAGCTAGTCCAGGATGTTGCGCATCGCGTTCAGACTATCAGGTTGCAACAGTCTGTTGTTTACTCCTGGCTGAATACAGTGCACAACATCAGGAAGTAGCATTCCTGGGCATTAGCCACTCTAACATGATGGTGGAAAATGGTGTTTCATTAAGAAAGTACGCATACAGGCGGCCTTTTGATTTTAGTTGTCCTTGATGTCTTTTGTTTTCTGTTGTTGTTTTCCTTCATGTTTTGTCTTTTTTGTCTTTTGTTCATTTTGTTGCTTATTGGCATGTTGGGGGAAGGTGACCTGGGTGTGGGGGAGATGGGGGGGGGGGTATTTGTATGTGTGTGTGTGTGGGTGGGGGGGGTCACTGGTTTTGGTCCCTGATTTGACTTGGTGGGAGATCTGTCAACATGCCCTTGGGTGGAGCGCTTGACCATGGTTGCTCTTGTGGGTTGCTCTGAATGGGAGTGTCTGCTAGATGACTGAATGCAATGTAAATGTTGAATGGAGAATGTTTAATGTACGAATCGGTCGCCGGGTCACACAAGTGTATTACTGGCTATGCACACCAAGCCCAGACAATATTGGAGATCCATAAAGCCCAATAATGGCTCCCCAGGCTACCATGACACCGCTGCACATCAAATCCACCCGGTGTTGTATGGAGCCTGTGAATAAAATTCAATATTTTCACTCAATAAACATATAGCATGAAAAATAACTTTCTCTAGTCAGGCTGGTGACGCTGACGCTATTACAATACAACTAGCTGTGTAGATTGCTGAATGCTTGTTGATACGTTTTTCTATCTGCTGCCAGAGCCATAGCTATATTTGTAGTAGACAAGTACCATCCTTCATTTATCTTTGCCCCTACAAAATACACTACAACCAGGCATGTTGTTTTGGGTTAGCAGATGAAGTCCCTGAATGCTGACTAGCTAGCTAGCTACCAAATGATTTGTCTAGCTAGCTACCTAACTTGCAAATCATTTTTTGTCCGAGTTCAAATGATTTGTCTAGCTAGCTAACGTTAGCTAGCCAGTTCGAATTGAAAATTATTGAAAGCAACCTGGCTTAATCCTATGATTAGCTTGCAAGCTAGTATCCAAGTGCCTGCCCCATATTGACCTTAAATGCAAATGGGCTGTCTACTTAGCTAATGTACTCACCAACACCAGTGGTTTGAAGGTTACCAAGCCTGCAGCAGTGACCATGTCACATGCAATCCATTTCTGGCTATCTGGCAATGTTGTTGAAATGCATTGGAAATTTGCACCAACTTTCTGGAAGTCCATTTTCACTCATATTTAGGGAAATGTGCGTGCGATTCACCCATATCCATACTTGATAACAAATGTCCACACGGCAGATGGGGGAGGACCACAAAGTGTTGTCTCTGGGTAATTGGGCATCATTGGCAAAAGTGGACATATAAGTAATCCATACCCAATCCTCCAGTAAGCTGTGACAAACTCACTTACAAATGTATGTTTTGGAAGAAACTGACTTTATGACCAAAATTATCCTATTTATACTTTGTAGTCAATTTTGAGACTAGAATTAATGTTTTTGACTCATATTGGTGCCACATAGGCCGTTTAAAACCAGATAAGTTGGTTTTAAGGGGCCGTTGACCTTTAAGACATTGGCTTGAATCTCGTTTTTACCTTTAGAGTTTGAGAAAATAAAAAACTAAAGATGAATTTTCCACTTTTCTCTCTCTCTCTCTCGCTCTCTCTCTCTCTCTCTCTCTCTCTCTCACACACACACACACACACTAACACACACACACACACTCTCCCTCACCCTCCCTCCCTCCCTCCCCCATACTGTGATTTATTCCTCCACTGCCCTTCTCTCCATCTACTGCTCAGCTGAGGCGTCTGCACAGTGATTTGTGTTCTCCTCTCCGCCGGTGCGTCTTAAATGATGGCCCTGTGTTATTAAATCTCAGCACTTACACTGTGTCCAGGGCATATTAGAGCAGCCCTTCTGCACACCACCATAGCACAGGATGTGATCTAACGCAGAGGGACCGCACATCTAGTCAGCTGAGGGGAGAAATGCTGCTGTCAGCACATTTCCTACACACACACACGCGCGCTCGCTCAGAGACACACACAAACGCTGACACTCATACACACACGGATGCTCAGACACAATCACTCTCACACCCATACACACACACACACACACACACACACACACACACACACACACACACACACACACACACACACACACACACAACACAAAACTACACAAGTAGACTGTAACAGAAAAGTCTGAATTAAAAGCATTATTTTCAGACAAAAAGTCTGCATAAATCAATGCAGAATGTTCAGTACATAAATTAGCTGGATGAATGAGAAATAAATTGAGGGCTTTGAGTTTCTCTCTCTTTCATTCTAATTATTTGCAAAGCCACTGTTTTCATGGAAGGCTTTGATTAGCTCAATAGCTCCTGTGTTTGATCCAAATGCAGGACATTGCTGGGAAAAATCCCCATTTCTTCTCCACAGTTTGATTACATTTTGAAGGCATTGTTCAATGCGGTCTTGGAGACCAACCGCTGAGGAATTCAGTGTGTCTGTTTTCAGTTAATTATGGGCTGTGTTCTGAGGATATCTTGGAGAAACATTCACCGTTCTGTTTGATTGCTGCCTGGGCGAAAAAGGAATCTGCTCTAATTTGCTGCAACATGTATACAATTACTAACACAGGCGTGTACAGCAGACAATGCTGAGACTGTGAGTGGTTACAGAGTAATGCATTTACAGTGTGGATCATTCCAATGCCTGCTGATGTTTTTCAGTGGGTTGGTTGATTGGCTCAAATAGCTGATTCACAGATCTCATTGAATGCACTATAGGAGAGAGTTGAGATTTTCAATGGTTTCTCAGTGGCAGCTTGAAAAAACGAATCAAATTTGTTTATGATCTGATGATATGTTAGTTGTTTACCTTGAGACACAGTACAACATACTGTAGCCACCATACTATGAAATAAGTGTACACACACATACACACACACACACACACACACACACAAAACGCTCTCACACACACACACACAAAACGCTCACACACACACACCCACACACACAAACACTCTCACACACACACAAAACGTTCTCTCACACACACACACACACACACACACACACACACACACACACACACACACACACACACACACACACACACACACACACACACACAAAACGCTCACACACACACACAAACACAAACACACACACACACACAAACACACACACACAAAAACGCTCTCTCTCTCTCTCTCTCACACACACACACACACACACACACACACACACACACACACACACACACACACACACACACACACACACACACACACACACACATATGCTCTGTGACTCTGTGCTGCCTGCCCTTGTCTGACCAAAGCTACACCCGATGCTCTTTACGGGTGTAAAGTGAAAATAATTGTCTGTCTTGACTGTGAGAGGTCAGAGAGAGGGAATTAAAAAAGGAGAGAATGCTGAATATTTAAGGCAAATTAAGTGTGGCTCCCCAAGGGGAGGGCAGGATCGGAGGAGGGAAGAGAGAGAGGGAGGGGACGAGTGGTGAAACACCACCGCTCTGCTTCTCTAGCACTCCACAGTTCTACCACCCTGCCTGTTTGTCAGTGGTGCTGCTGAGCAGTACCTGAGTCTAAGAAACGGGAGCTGTGTGGTCGTGTTAACGTTTGATATAGCACTACTGTCAATCAAACTATCATCATAATCATTGTTATCATCATTATCATCACAAATCATGATAATATTCCTCATTGTCACACCATGAATCAAATAACCTATACTCACTGTCCCTCCTCATCAAAAACTCCATGATGTCTTTGAATGTCTTTCCACTAGTTGTCCTCCAGAACCCACAGCTCTCACATCTACCACAATACATTACAATACAATACAATACAATAAACGTATCTGTGTGCTGTCGGAGCCATTGTCCCTGACCTGGATACGGTTGACTAGTCTGACTGGGTGCATGTTTGACTAAATGGGTAAATTTAATTGGGTGATGAGAATTCATTATATTTCTGTTCCCAGTCCATATCATAATGACTGGCTGGCTGCTGCATGTATTCACTTTGTCCTCCATGTTTAAACCATGACTGGGTGAGGCTCCTGTCCGTAACCAGCGCCAGTTCTTTCCATTCCCCACAATACACTCTACACAGCCACACCACAGACATTAGCATTACAACTATTTGAATGGGAATTTCACGTCCCACGTCCAAAATGAATGGATTCAATCAAGCAATTCTACAGGGCATTCATATACATTATGAGAAACTTTACTTTGGAGAGCGAGAAAGGGGAGAAACAGGGAGAGAAGCCGTTTAATTGATCAAAATCCACATGTTGACCTTGAGCACGTTATCAAGTCATTACAGGAAGTGGAGATGAGGAAATACAAGCTATCAGCCCAGAGTCCTTAGGGAATGCAGCCAATAAGGTCAGTGTTAATGACCAGACCCACTGCTCACTACACACACACATACCGGCGCGTGCACACACACACACAGACGGACACTCACAGACACATAAACACTGATGAACGCACAAACACCAATGTGAGCTCACTCACCAACACGCCCGCACACGCACCACAAATACACACACATGCATGCTCACACACACACACCATCACACACACTCACAAGGGTCTGAATCCAGGCCAGTAAACCCCCCAAACCACTCTAAGACAGTCCTCACACCGCCACTGTCTTTGCAGGATCCCTCTCCATCCTTTACTGAATTATGTTCAATTGATTTGTTAATCAGCTGGAGTAAAGTGTACCATTATTTCTGGCCATTCGTCTGTTGACTGGCCAAGTTTGGATGAGCAGAACTACTTTAAGGAGTGTTTTTCAGACCCAACAACAAGTGTTGTGACCAGATAGTCACCCTGCTACGTTGCTGCATTCAGAAGTAATTTGCAGCTCGGGTTGCTTGGGTTGTGGTTCAGAGCAGGCCACAGTGTGGAGGAGAAAGAGGGAGATGGAGGTCATTTATTTTCTCTAGGAGTGTCTTTTTCAGCACATAAAGAGAGAGATAGATAGAGAGAGAGAGAATAATCCCTTTGAATTTAAATTTAAATTAGAGAGAGAGAGAGAGAGAGAGAGAAATACAGCTCCTTCAGAAAGTATTCACACCCCTTGACCTTTTCCACATTTTGTTGTTTTACAGCCTGAATTTAAAAAAAATATTTTGGTCACTGGCCAACACACAATACCCCATAATGTCAAGTGGAATTATGTTTTTATAAATTAATTAAACATTTAAAACTGAAATGTCTTCGTCAAAAAGTATTCAACCCCTTTGTTATGACAAGCCTAAATAAGTTCAAGAGTAAGGATTTGCTTAAGAAGTCATATAATAAGTTGCACGGACTCACTCTGTGTACAATAATAGTGTTTAAGATCATTTTTGATTAACTACCTCATCTCTTTACCACACACATGCAATTATCTGTAAGGTCCCTCAGTCGAGCAGTGAATTTCAAACACAGATTCAACCACAAAGAGCAGGAGCTTTCCCAATGCCTCACAAAGAAGGGCATCTATTGGTAGATGGGTAAAAAAATTATAAAAAGCAGACACTGAATATCCTTTTGTGCATGGCAAATATATTAATTACACTTTGGATGGTGTATCAATACACACCCAGTCACTACAAAGATACAGGCGTCCTTCCTAACTCAGTTGCCAGAGAGGAAGGAAACCTCTCCGGAATGTCACCATGAGGCCACTGGTGACTTTAAAACAGTTGAATGGTTTAATGGCTGTGATAGGAGAAAACTGAGGATAGATCAACAAACATTGTGGTTACGCCACAATATTAACCTAAATGACAGAAAGCCTGTAAAGAATAAAATACTCCAAAACATGGATCCTGTTTACAAAAAGGCACTAATGTAATTCTGCAAAAAATGTGGCAAAGCAATTCACATTTTGTCCTGAATATGAAGTGTAATGTTTGGGCCAAATCCAACACAACACATTACTGAGTACCACTCTCCATATTTTCAAGCATAGTGGTGGTTGCATCATGCTATGGGTATGCTTGTAATCTCTAATGACTGTGGAGTCTTTCAGGACAAAAAAAATAAACAAAATTGAACTAAGCACAGGCAAAATCCCAAAGGAAAACCTGGCTACTTGAAGAATCTCAAATATAAAATAGATTTTGATTTGTTTAAAACAAAATGTGGTTACTACATGATTCCATATGTGTATTTCATAGTTTTGATGTCTTCACTATTATTCCTCAATTTAGAAAATAGCAAAAATAAAGAAAAACCCTTGAATGAGTAGGTGTTCTAAAACTTTTGACCTGTGGTGTATACATACACGTACAGTGCCTTCGGAAAGTATTCACACCCCTTGACTTGTTCCACATTTTGATGGGTTATAGCCTCATTCTAAATTGATTAAAACATTTTTTTCCCTCATTAATTTATACAAAATACCCCATAATGACGAAGCAAAAACAGTTTTTTAGACTTAAATTCTTTTTTTTAAAACTGAAATGTAACATTTACATAATTTTTTACACCCTTTAACCAGAACTTTGTTGAAGCACGTTTGGCAGCGATTACAGCCTGGAGTCGTCTTGGGTACGACGCTACAAGCTTCGCACACCTGTATTAGGGGAGTTTCTCCCATTCTTCTGTGCAGATCCTCTCAAGCTCTGCCAGGTTGGATGGGGAGCATTGCTGCACAGATTTGTTCAGTGTTCTCCAGAGATGTTCGATGATCGGGTTCAAGTTTAGGCTCTGGCTGGACCCCTCAAGGACATTCAGAGACTTGTCCCGAAGCCACTCCTGCGTTGTCTTGGCTGTGTGCTTAGGGTCAATGTCCTGTTGGAAGGTGAACCTTCGCCCCAATCTGAGGTCCTGAGCACTCTGGAGCAGGTTTTCAAGAATCTCTCTGTACTTTGCTCCGTTCATCATTGCCTCGATCATGAGTAGTCTCCCAGTCCCTGCCCCTGAAGAACATCCCCACAGCAAGATGCTGCCACCACCGTGCTTCAACATAGGGATGGTGCCAGGTTTCCTCCAGACGTGACGCTTGGCATTCAGTTCAATTTAGTTTCCATCAGACCAGAGAATCTTCTTTCTCATGGTCTGAATGGTCTTTAGGTGCCTTTTGGCAAACTCCAAGTGGGCTGTCATGCGCCTTTTACTGAGGAGTGGCTTCCATCTGGTCACTCTACCATAAAGGACTGATTGGTGGAGTGCTGCAGAGATGGTTGTCCTTCTGGAAGGTTCTCCCAACTCCTGAGGAACCCTGGAGCTCTGTCAGAGTGACCATCGGGTTATTGGTCACCTCCCTGACCATGGCCCTTCTCCCCCAATACACATATTTTTAAAATATGTAAAAAACTATATACAGATATGTATATTAAGGCTGTAATACAACAAAATATGGAATAGGTCAAGGGGTATGAATACTTTCTGAAGGCATAGAACATAGAAATAGAAAAAGAGAGCGAAAGAGAGAGTGGAAGAGAGCGAAAGAGAGAGAGGAAGAGAGAAACAGAGATACATGGGGACAGAGAGAGAGAGAGAGAGAGAGAGAGAGAGATAGGGGGGGACGTTTGAAAATAGAAATGCCTGAGAAAGGCTCTTCAGCCGAGGAGAGAGCAGAGCAGAGGAGAGGAGGGACCTTTTCAGACGTCATTACCCTCTCAGCCGGACATATTCATGCTCCACATCATCAGACTCTCACCGAGTAAATTGCTCCATTTCCTGTTTTGCTTCGAGATAGCAGTTTCACATGAATCCACACAGAAAAATGCCAGGAGAGAAGAAATGGAAAAGGAAGAAATGGAGACGAGGGGGACAGAGAGGGGACAGAGAGAGGGTTGAAAAACAGAGAATGATAGACGGTTCATACGGAGAGAGATTTGACTAGAGGATGAGGTTTTTGAAGATATGTTTTATATCCTGAGTGTTTTCATGATCTGTTCAGCTGGGCTGTGGTTGAAAACAAGAGGGAGAACGAAAGCTCATCATGTTTTGTAAATGCAAGGACACATTCACTCTCGCTTCAAATTCTAACTCAATCGTCCCTATAGCAACCCAGAGGAACTGGAAGACAAGAATTGGTTTTGCTGGAGTGTCGGAAGCAGGGAATAGTGAAAAAAATGATATTCAATAAAATATCCAAATATATGCATCCATTCAAAATTAATACTCAAAAAATGGAGAAAGAGTGCAAGAGAGAGATAGATAGAGAGTAAAAATCTAAAATATCTGGTTTTAAATGTACTTACAGTTGAAGTCGGAAGTTTACATATACCTTAGCCAAATACATTTAAAATCAGTCATTTCACCATTCCTGACCTTTAATCCTAGTAAAAAGTCCATGGCTTAGGTCAGTTAGGGTCACCACTTTATTTTAAGAATGTGAAATGTCAGAATAGATAGAGTAGAGGGAATGATTTATTTGAGCTTTTGTTTATTTCATCACATTCCCAGTGGGTCAGAAGTTTACATACACTCAATTAGTATTTGGTAGCATTGCCTTTAAATTGTTTAACTTGGGTCAAACTTTTCAGATAGCCTTCCACGGGCTTCCCACAATAAGTTGGGTGAATTTTGGCCCATTCCTCCTGACTGAGCTGGTGTAACTGAGTCAGGTTTGTAGGCCTCCTTGCTCGCACACACTTTTTCAGTTCTTCAGTTCTTTCCTACCTCATGATGCAATCTATTTTGTGAAGTGCACAAGTCCCTCCTGCAGCAAAGGAGCCCCACAACATGATGCTGCCACCCCCGTGCTTGGGATGGTGTTCTTCGGCATGCAAGCCTCCCCCTTTTTCCTCATAACATAACGATTGTCATTATGGCAAAACAGTTCTATTTTTGTTTCATCAGACCAGAGGACATTTCTCCAAAAGGTTTGATCTTTGTCCCCATGTGCAGTTGCAAACCGTACTCTGGCTATTTTATGGTGGTTTTGGAGCAGTGGCTTCTTCCTTGCTGAGCGGCCTTTCAGGTTATGTCGATATAGGACTCCTTTTACTGTGGATATAGATACTTTTGTACCTGTTTCCTCCAGCATCTTCACAAGGTCCTTTGCTGTTGTTCTGGGATTGATTTGCACTTTTCACAGCAAAGTACGTTCATCTCTAGGAGACAGAACGTTTCTCCTTCCTGAGCAGTATGACGGTTGTGTGGTCCCATGGTGTTTATACCTGCATACTATTGTTTGTTCAGAAGAACGTGGTACCTTCAGGCATTTGGAAATTGCTCCCAAGGATGAACCAGGCTTGTGGAGGTCTACAATTTTTTTTCTGAGGTCTTGGCTGATTTCTTTTGATTTTCCCATGGTGTCAAGCAAAAAGACACTAAGTTTGAAGGTAGGCCTTGAAATACATCCACATGTACACCTCCAATTGACTCAAATGATGTCAATTAGCCTATCAGAAGTTTCTAAAGCCATGACGTCATTTTCTGGAATTTTCCAAGCTGTTTAAAGACACAGTCAACTTAGTGTATGTAAACTTCTTACCCACTTGAATTGTGATACAGTGAATTTTAAGTGAAATAATCTGTCTGTAAACAATTGTTGAAAAAATGACTTAGATGTCCTAACCGACTTGCCAAAACTTTAGTTTGTTAAGAAGAAATGTGTGGAGTGGTTGAAAAATTAGTTTTAATGACTCCAACCTAAGTGTATGTAAACTACCGACTTCAACTGTAAGTTGAGTGTTGGGAAAGATGCTAAATTGTCATACTTGAGTAAAAGTTTAAAGTAAATGCTATACATCAAATTCCTTATATTAAGTAAACTAGACAGCACAATTTTCTGGTATTTTTTAAATTTACGGACAGCCAGGGGCACATTCAGACATAATTTACAAATGCAGTATTTGTGTTTAGATTTGTGTTTAGTAAGTCCACTAGATCGGAGGCAGTAGGTATGATCACGCATTATATTGATAGGTGCGTGAATTGGACCATATTGCTCTCCTGCCTGAGCAACTTTTGGGTGTATGGGAAAATTGTATGTAAAAAGTAGAGATTTTCTTTCTTTAGAAATGTAGTGGAGTAAAAGTAAAAGTAAAATATAAATTGTAAAGTAATGTGCAGATACCCCAAAACACAACTTAAGTAGGACTTCAAAGTATTTTGACTTCATTACTTTACACCACTGACCACAGGTGCTATCTCAAATTAGACTGCAGGCCCATTGATGGGTGACTTGACAATGTCACAACAAAAATGTGTCTGCAACTCAGAGGTAAAAGGCTCTGGTTTTGTCACAGATGGCTAGCAGCAATGACTAGAAGCTGCTGTGTGGTGAATTGGAGACGGCTTGTTTCAGTTACTTGCATTGTTCTTACCATCTTTTGCTTTGACATGTTGTAATGCTTGTCACATCTATCCTATGGCTAAGGTTAGCTAGCTAGCGAAACGACAACTGTAGCATTGTATTTCAAAGACTGACAGGTGCTTATTGGGCAAATGTACTGTATGTGTGTTTACAATAAACATGTGCAGTGGAAATAGAGCTTAAATGTTGTAAACAATCCTTTAATTGTCAGCCAACACCGTTGTTTTTTTTACCTCGTGGTCTCATGCATATCGGTTTTGTTGATTAACTCCCCACCTGTCTATAGTTTTAGGAGAGCCTAGCATTGTTTACTGTAAATGGATATTTCAGGTGACCTTCACCAGTATTCACACTGCTTATTAATGGAAAAATAGACATTGAATAGTTCATTTCATGTCCTGTTAAAGTATTACTGAGTTTTTTAATTGAACCTTTATTTAACTTGGCAAGTCAGTTAAGAACAAATGATTATTTACAATGACAGCCTACCAGGTAACAGGGGCAGAATGGCCGATGTGTCTCTTGTTAGCTGAGGGATTTGATGCAGGTTTGATTCGGTTACTGGCCCAACACTCTAACCACTAGGGTACCTGCCACCCCAGGTGCATTGGAATTGTTTTCTTCCATTGTTAAGGGTCTTTCTGTTGGATTACAAGTACTACTTTGGACTTGGATTTCCTTATAAAGACTCAACCAGAGGTGAGGATTCCGGGTTTCAGTTACTTTGTAAACTTGGACTTTTAGCTCTGACAGGACTATTAATTTGTTGTTGATGATTGAATCATTGTTTTGTTGTTTATGCTGAACTCCTATCAATACACTACTATTGGACTGACCAAGTTCCCTAATCACTTATTTCTGGCAATTTTGTGGTTCATACAAGTTTGTTACATTGTCGGTAATGATTCTACCACTCCCAACAATTATATGTTAGACATAGCAATAAAAGGAAAGTTGTGTAAAGACAAGTAAAAAAAAAAAAAAAGCATAACAGAAATAGGCTGAACAAAATTACACCAGCAAGATGTCAAATTCAGCTAAATGTCCCTTTTGTGAGAGCATTTGGTTTATCAAGCCAACAACTGTCTCCAATAAAGGAAAAGAAAGGGGCTTGGGAGACAGACAGACGGACAGACAGAGGCCTATAAATGTCACCCTCACAGCATATTAGGCAGTGTTAGCTGCAGCTGTTTGAATCCTGACATTTTGCTCAAAGGGGTTGCTGGGAAATGTCACTTTTTTGGAGTGAGGTGTTGAGACGAGGTGGTGGCGTCTGGTTGGACGGACAGCGTCACATGCCACAGGAGAACCTATTAACGTGATTAGATAATTGACCTCCTCTTGCCTGGCTGGGACTCATAATGGAGCACTTAAACACTTAGCACACATAGGACACATCCTACACAGCCACATTCCATTGTTAGTCCATCACACACACAGCTCTTTGAGGCGCATTCACGTCATTGCATAACTGACCCGGTGACATCTGCACTCTGAGGACAAAAGCTCACATCACCGATTCCCTTCCCATCAATGACACCTGTTGCCTTGGTAACAGCAACTGAGTGTTTACAGGAAGTGGTTGCCAGGGTGATGCTCCACGACTCATGGATATTATTATATCAAAGCATCATTTTCTCTGGAAAGGAAATAAATATCCTAAATTCAAAATTACATCTGTGACAGAACGACAGAAAATTATCTATTTAAGATTGTGATTATTGAATTGAAGAGGTCAGGGTGGAATACGCATTGTGTTCTATAAGCCTTTTTTCCTACGGTTCCACTGTCCATATGCACAGGCCTTGCAGGCTTAATTAATGGTGACTCATTGTTTGAGTTGATAGGGTTCTTTTGAGGGGGGGGTTATGGTGGCTCAGAAGGGACAAACGTAGCAGGGCTATTATAAAGGAACACTTGATAATGACAATCAGATTACCCATTGGTTTGGATGAAGTAGCATTCCGTGTAAAAGGTTATCTGATCACCAAAGTGCAGGCATAAGAAGGGGTTGGTTGCCAGAAGATCATCGGGAGGGTCAAGTTTTCAAATATTGTTATTTGAGTTTTTGTTATTATTTGAATTCCACATTCCACCTCTCCATCATGCTCCTGGCTATAAGAATAGTTGAAGATAAGTACACAACGCAGAGACAGAGTATGAGAGATCAAGAGGACGAGAAGTCAATAGAATTAACGATCAATGGAAATAGTGTTTTTTCTGTAATAGGGAGTTATTTATCAATGGGTCAGAGACATGGGAGGAATTTGTCTATACAGTGAGCCTGAAATAGGATACTTGTTATTTGGCCATTGGCCCAGTTGTACTGCAAGGACTTCTAATTGGTCAACCACAGGCTAGGGCTGGGTTATAAAACTATATCCTCTCCCTTTGTTCTGGGGAGATAATCACAGGAGGGAACCACAGGAGAGCATCACTGAGGACAGGGGAAAATGACCATCTACCTCCCCGTATGACTTTCCTCCCCCTGATTTGCTTTGTGGTCTGTGTTATTAAAGAATAACATCAACTGCTAACATGGCTAACACTCACAATTACTCAATTACTCACAAAAAAGAGAACAAAGAGACTAGGACATCCCTACCGGCCAAGCCCTCCCTAACCCGGGCAACGCAAGGCCAATAGTGCGTCGCCCCACGGACCTCCCGGTCGTGGCCTTTTATGACAGATCCTGGGCGCGAACCCAGTCTCTGATGGCACAGCTGGCACTGCAGTACAGTGCCCTTAACCACTGCGCCACCCGGGAGGCCCCATAGGGAGAATCTCAATTGGTTTTGCTCGAATCCTCACATCCTCTCCTCCCTCCTCTACTTACCTGGTTTTGAAAAAGGTCAAAGGTAATGAAGGAGAGGAGGCAAGGAGGCAAGGAGAGGAAATGTGGAAACAGATGTGATTTTATGAAATTAAACTACTTCTCCACTCGCTTGTCATCAAGGAAATGACTGGCTCTTCATCAGGAAAATGACATTTACAAGGGTGGATTCCCAAAAAGTGATATTTTTATAGATACAAGGATAAGTAGTTTATCGTTTTTAAATGTGTGCATGCTTTTCTCCTTCGAAAAAACAACAGCTGATTCAAAGGGGGTGTGGCAGATTTTAAAACACTTCCGCGTTAGCCAGCCGGGAGGATACTCCTTCATTCACCTACTAACAAATTGACACACTCCATCGACCACTCCACTACTTATTGGTTTCCGGGTCAAGGATGAGAAGGGGATGGAGGAGTCGAGTAGAGGACAGACTTTTTCCCAATTGAGAATCTCCCATAGTCTTTCTTCTCTAACCATCAATGTTTTCCTGTGGCGTCCTGTCTCTATGGGCAGGCTATAGTCACTGAGTCTGTACATTGTTAATGTCTTCCTTAGTTTGAATTCTTTGAGCTTCTATTGTGGTAATTTGATAGCTTTGCTCAGAATTTGGTAACATTTACGTTTGTGATCATTAAACTGAATTTTCTTTTGCCTATAATTTGTGTATGTTCATAGAGATGACATTTTTGAAATGTATTTTTATTGATGGTGGAACAGTTTCATTTAGTTGGTGCTTCTGGGCCAGTTGCTCTAAAGGGTCACTCTGGGTTGCGATGTTTGCATAAGAAAGCCTTGTGATGATAATATTCTGGATTACAGTAATCTCTCTCTTTCTCTGTTTCGGTCTCTCTCTCTCTCTCTCTTTGTCTCTCTCTCTATCTATCTGTCTGTTTCTCTCTCTCTCTCTATTGTCATTTTAGTCTCCGCAAGCACACAGCCTGGGCCTAATGAAGTGTGGAGGAGCGCAATGGCGACTCGATCGCATTTATCATTGACTTTGAGTTTAGTTCACAAAGCTATGAATAATTTATTATGTATGAATAAGGGTTTAGAGTCTATCACAGTTTCATAATGTGTTCCTCCTTGAAGCCTTCCTAGAATTCAGATGAAGAGCACTGTGCTACGCTAGGCTAGGTGGCGCTACGCCGGGCCCCCAGTCCCTCGTCCCGGTGTGTCCCAGCATGGGACCCTCTACAGCAACATTAGACAATGCATGGTGCATGTGTTTGCCAACAGATTTAGTCTAATCCCCCTCACAGCAATGTGACTACCACCTGAGGGGCCTCTGTCAAACGCAGCACATACAGGCACAAAATGGTGGACGTGTCAGCAGCATGCTGGGGCTGATCAGGTTTATTATTAGACGCTAAGACAAGGATTTGTGATTTGTTAGGTTTTGATGTGCCAAACGTCATTCTAAATCCAAACAGGTAGGCACCGGAGTATATTATAAATAAATAGATTAGAGATACACAACGCCATGGCAACAGTGCAGTGTATTTCAGTCACAACAGCATGAATTTGGCAAAAGACCACATAACACTTCAGTGTGTGATTGACACGTTCCAAAGTCGGTCAAATGCTCATTACGGTCATAGACTGCTGCATTCTCATGAGCATACAGCAACTCCGTACAGATGGGTTGGCATGGTTAATATGTGGAATTGTCACATATTTTGCAGCTATGTTGAACCCCCACAGATCCCAAGAAAAACATATCAACCATCATGTCAACATGTTAATGATGTTAGCAACCACTTAGTCATTCCCTGATGAAAGGAATTGTCCGTTTGACGTTGTGAATGAATATTACAACATCCAGGACCCTCACTGTGTTCTCTTGTCAATCTTTGGTTTGGTGATTCATTGGTAAGTCACTGTATTCCTCCATTGTTGTGGTTACAAAGTCTATTCTGGGTTCCTCTGTGGTACGTGCAGGAGATGTCATTAGTGGACTTCTCTTCTCTGTTCTGACTGAACCCAGAGGTCCGTGGCCCCGGCGCTCTCTCACACACCACTCATAATTACCCTCTACAACAATCAATATCATAAGTAAACAGTGGTGATGGCTCTGATGGGGTGCTGGCATCTCTCCAGGTAACCATCCATCAAACACACTGTTTCCTCCCTCTCCCTCCTCTCTCTTTCTCCCCTTATTTCCCTCTGTATCTCCTCTCTGTCTCTCTGTCTCTGCCTTTGTGTGTGATGCGGGAGGAAGGGCTTTGCCCTGAGAAGTAGTGCAGGTGACTGAAGAGAAGTTAGCAGAATGACTCCAACTCTGTGCTTTGATCTAACTTGTGTTTTTGGCTTTGCCTGTCTGAAGTTCTTGCTATTCATTTGGAGTGACAGTGTTTCAAAATAAATGTCTGTCCCTCCAAAAAAGTGGGGAATACTAACTGTTGAGTGAGAGCGAGTGTGAGGGAGTCTGCCTGCTTCAGACTTGTCCTGACCCCAGTGCTCCTTGTGAAAATGAGTTTTTGATGGACTGGGTGATTGACAGCTGGCTTGTGTGTCCACATCATTAGGGCCTGTGTCAGTGGTAATGGAGTCTTTTATCCAGCGACAGGGAGTCAGGGTCATTTAGTGGTGAAGAGGGACACATCTGTAGAATAAAGGAATGGCTAAATGACAACCCCACACGGGGCTAATCTTCTGTCTCTCACTTTTCACGGCAGCAGTGTGGTGGTGGGGTCTTTAAAGGTGGAATCCGTAGCGGTGAAACTGCCACGTCCGTTTGCAATATTCTAACAACAAAGACGTTAACAAACAACTAACAGGGTTTTTTACCCTCTGACATTATTGCACACGACAGAACAGCGGGGTATGTACAAAACAAAACATGTTCCCAGGGCAACCAGTGGCGCTGTTTCCCGTAATGCAGATTTCAGCTTTAAACAGGACTGCAAAGAAGAAGACACACACACACACACACACACACACACACACACACACACACACACACACACACACACACACACACACACACACACAAATGCTTGTGCAGACACACATGTGCACAGGCATACAGTAAGTATTCAACCCCTTGAGTAAATAGAGTTTTGGATTGTACAATATTTGCCATTATTCTGTATAAAAATTATTCAAGCCCTGTCAAATTGGTTGTTGATCATTACTAGACAGCCATTTTCAGGTATTGCCATAGATTTAAGCTGATTTAAATAAAACGTTAACTAGCCCACTCAGGAACATTCCATTTCATCTTGGTAGACTCTCAGACACGAGACGTATGTGGCAGGGTCTACAGTCAAACACGGACTACAAAGGGGAAACCATTCATGTCGCGGACACTGAAGTTGTTTCCGGACAAGCTAAACACCTTCTTCGCCCACTTTGAGGATAACACAGTGCCACTGACACGGCCCGCTACCAAGGACTGTGGGCTCTCCTTCTCCATGGCCGACGTGAGTAAGACATTTAAGCATGTTAACCCTCGCAAGGCTGCCGGACAAGACTGCGTCCCTAGCCGTGTCCTCAGAGCATGCCAGACCAGCTGGCTGGAGTGTTTACGGACATATTCAATCTCTCCCAATCCCAGTCTGTGGTCCTCACTTGCTTAAAGATGGCCACCATTGTTCCTGTACCCAAGAAAGCAAAGCTAACTGAACTAAATCACTACTAGTAGCACTCACTTCTGTCATCATGAAGTGCTTTGAGAGGCTAGTTAAGGATAATATCACCTCTACTTTATCTGACACCCTAGACCAGTTTTAATTTGCTTACCACCCCAATAGGTCCACAGATGATGCAATCGCCATCACACTGCACACTGTCCTATCCCATCTGGACAAGAGGAATACCTATGTAAGAAATCTGTTCATTGACTATAGCTCAGCAATCAACACAATAGTACCCTCCAAGCTCATCGTTAAATTCTGGGCCCTGCGTCTGAACCCCGCCCTGTGCAACTGGGTCCTGGACATCCTGAGGGGCAGCCCCCAGGTGGTGAAGGTAGGAAACAACACCTCCGCTTCACTGATCCTTAACACTGGGGCCCCAATGTACTCCCTGTTTACCCATGACTGCATATTCATCCATCCTCCAACTCAATCATCAAATTTGCAGGCGACACAACAGTAGAAAGCTTGACTACCAACAATGACGAGACAGCCTACAGGTGAGGGAGGGCCCTGGGAGAGTGGTGCCAGGAAAATAACCTCTCACTCAATGTCAACAAATCAAAAAGGAGTTAATCATGGATTACAGGAAACAGCAAAGGGAGCACGGCCATATCCACATCGACGGGACCGCAGAGGAGAAGGAGAAAAGCTTCAAGTTCCTTGGCATACATGTCACTGACGATCTAAAATGGTCCACCCACACAGACAGTGTGGTGAAGAAGGCGCAACAGAGCCTCTTCAACTTCAGGAGGCTGAAGAAAGTTGGCAAACTTTTACGGATGCACAATTGAGAGCATCCTGTCAGTCTGTACTTCCACCTGGTATGGCAACTGCACCCCTCGCAACCACAGGGCTCTCCAGAGGGCGGTGCAGTCTGGCCAACGCATCACCGGGGGCAAACTATCTGCCCTCCAGGACACCTACAGCACCCGATGTCACAGGAAGGCCAAAAAGATCATCAAGGACATCAACTACCCAAGCCACGGCCTGTTCACGCCGCTATTATCCAGAAGGCCAGTACATGTGCATCAAAGCTTAGACCGAGAGAATGAAAAACAGCTTATATCTCAAGACCATCAGACTGTTAAATAGCCATCACTAGCCAGCTTCCACCCGGTTATGCAACCCTGCACCTTATAGGCTGGTACCCTATATACATAGTCTTGGACTCTTAATAATGAAACACTAGTCACTTTAATTATGTTTAAATAATGTTTTCCGTACTGCTTTACTTATATCATATGTATATACTGTATTCTGTTCTACTGTATTTTAGTCAATGCCACTCCGACATTGCTGAATCTAATATTTATATATTTCATTATTCCATTCTTTTACTTTTAGATTTGTTTGTATTGTTTGTATTGTTGTGTTAAATAATACTGTACAATTGGAACACAATCATTTCACTTGATTTTGATTTAGTTAGCAAGTCCTGTGTATATTTGGCCTTGCGTATTATGTTATTGTCCTGCTGAAAGGTGAATGTATCGCCAGTGTCTGTAAGAAAGCAGACTGAACCAGGTGTTCTTCTAGGATTTCGCCTGTGCTTAGCTCTAATTGTTTATTTTTATCCTAAAAAAATTCCCTAGTCCTTGCCAATGACAAGTATACCCATAACATGACGCAGCCACCACCATGCTTGAAAATATGGAGTGTGGTACTCAGTGATATGTTGTGTTGGATTTGCCCCAAACATAACGCTTTGCAGACAGCAAAGAAACACATTTCTTTGCCAAAATTTCAGAGCTTTATTGCAAACAGGATACATGTCTTGGAAAAAATTTATTCTGAACAGGCTTCCTTATGTCATGCATGTTAGTATTGTGAAGTGACTACAATGTTGATCCATCCTTAGTCTTCTCCTAATCACAGCCATTAAACTCTGTAACTGTTTTAAAATCCCCATGGTGATGATGTGGTAATCATGTGAAACACTTATTGCGCACTGAGATACAAAAGAAATGTAACACATTGTACAGCCACCTTGATATCAGCTTTACAGGACTGTGCTGTATGGCCTTTCCTATTACTATTATTTTGACACAAAGTCAACTTTTCAGTTTCACAGTAGGCGAATAGGAGGTTAAACGCATGAGTTGCTGGATCTTTACCTTGAGAAATCCAGACAAATAATCTCTCCAACTCCAGTAGTGCTATTTGATATAAACCTGCAACTTCTTCCTTTCTCTGCAGGATAAAGTATTTACACACAAAGATCCAACAAAGACAGAGGAAATCAATTAGATTCAGGTCTGCTCCAGCAGTGCTACAAACCCAGGAGGGCCCATAAGAGAACACAAACTTTATTCCTGAATGTAAAATTCAATTACCCAGCCCTGGCTCCTGAAAGCACCAAATCAAAGCGATTCATTACATGTAAATAAAATATACCGCAACTCATCAAAGCTCCATTATGTTTGAATTTCTCTACCGGTGAGATGCCTCCCCTGTGACATGTTATAACCACCCAACGTAGCATCGTAAACAATTAGAGAAGCTCCCAATGGGCCTGAGAAACAATCTCATTCACACTCACCAAAACATCTCCCATATTAGCATAAGTAGTTTTTTTGCCATCCAGGGACCTAAACTAAAAATGTAGTGATCACACTGATTGTTTTGTATGGAATGAGGTGATAGTGGAATTATGCGGGGGGTCTCCTTCGGCGAGAGAGACAGACTTCTTCCTTTTGTGATGGAGGCGGACAAAGAAGATATTAGCAGGGAAACAAATGAGGAGCAACAATACAGGCTCACACAGGTGGCGTAACCATATCAGTCTCTGAATGTCAAGTATCCACATAAGATGTGCCAGTCTGATCATGTTGAAGAGAGAATATTGTGCAATTTTTTTTTACCCTTGAATTTGCTCTTTACATTTACATTTAAGTCATTTAGCAGACGCTCTTATCCAGAGCGACTTACAAATTGGTGCTTTCACCTTATGACATCCAGTGGAACAGCCACTTTACAATAGTGCATCTAGGTCTTTTAAGGGGGGAGGGGGGGGGTGAGAAGGATTACTTTATCCTATCCTAGGTATTCCTTAAAGAGGTGGGGTTTCAGGTGTCTCCGGAAGGTGGTGATTGACTCCGCTGTCCTGGCGTCGTGAGGGAGTTTGTTCCACCATTGGGGGGCCAGAGCAGCGAACAGTTTTGACTGGGCTGAGCGGGAACTGTACTTCCTCAATGGTAGGGAGGCGAGCAGGCCAGAGGTGGATGAACGCAGTGCCCTTGTTTGGGTGTAGGGCCTGATCAGAGCCTGGAGGTACTGAGGTGCCGTTCCCCTCACAGCTCCGTAGGCAAGCACCATGGTCTTGTAGCAGATGCGAGCTTCAACTGGAAGCCAGTGGAGAGAGTGGAGGAGCGGGGTGACGTGAGAGAACTTGGGAAGGTTGAACACCAGACGGGCTGCGGCGTTCTGGATGAGTTGTAGGGGTTTAATGGCACAGGCAGGGAGCCCAGCCAACAGCGAGTTGCAGTAATCCAGACGGGAGATGACAAGTGCCTGGATTAGGACCTGCGCCGCTTCCTGTGTGAGGCAGGGTCGTACACTGCGGATGTTGTAGAGCATGAACCTACAGGAACGGGCCACCGCCTTGATGTTATTTGAGAACGACAGGGTGTTGTCCAGGATCACGCCAAGGTTCTTAGCGCTCTGGGACGAGGACACAATGGAGTTGTCAACCGTGATGGCGAGATCATGGAACGGGCAGTCCTTCCCCGGGAGGAAGAGCAGCTCCGTCTTGCCGAGGTTCAGCTTGAGGTGATGATCCGTCATCCACACTGATATGTCTGCCAGACATGCAGAGATGCGATTCGCCACCTGGTCGTCAGAAGGGGGAAAGGAGAAGATTAATTGTGTGTCGTCTGCATAGCAATGATAGGAGAGACCATGTGAGGTTATGACAGTGCCAAGTGACTTGGTGTATAGCGAGAATAAGAGAGGGCCTAGAACAGAGCCCTGGGGGACACCAGTGGTGAGAGCACGTGGTGAGGAGACGGATTCTCGCCACGCCACCTGGTAGGAGCGACCTGTCAGGTAGGACGCAACCAGCGTGGGCCGCGCCGGAGATGCCCAACTCGGAGAGGGTGGAGAGGAGGATCTGATGGTTCACAGTATCGAAGGCAGCCGATAGGTCTAGAAGGATGAGAGCAGAGAAGAGAGAGTTAGCTTTAGCAGTGCGGAGCGCCTCCGTGATACAGAGAAGAGCAGTCTCAGTTGAATGACTAGTCTTGAAACCTGACTGATTTGGATCAAGAAGGTCATTCTGAGAGAGATAGCGGGAGAGCTGGCCAAGGACGGCACGTTCAAGAGTTTTGGAGAGAAAAGAAAGAAGGGATACTGGTCTGTAGTTGTTGACATCGGAGGGATCGAGTGTAGGTTTTTTCAGAAGGGGTGCAACTCTCGCTCTCTTGAAGGCGGGAGGGACGTAGCCAGCGGTCAGGGATGAGTTGATGAGCGAGGTGAGGTAAGGGAGAAGGTCACCGGAGATGGTCTGGAGAAGAGAGGAGGGGATAGGGTCAAGCGGGCAGGTTGTTGGGCGGCCGGCCGTCACAAGACGCGAGATGTCATCTGGAGAGAGAGGGGAGAAAGAGGTCAGAGCACAGGGTAGGGCAGTGTGAGCAGAACCAGCGGTGTCGTTTGACTTAGCAAACGAGGATCGGATGTCGTCGACCTTCTTTTCAAAATGGTTGAAGTCATCTGCAGAGAGGGAGGAGGGGGGAGGGGGAGGAGGATTCAAGAGGGAGGAGAAGGTGGCAAAGAGCTTCCTAGGGTTAGAGGCAGATGCTCTTGATCTCTTCTTTGCATAGTGCTCATGTACTCTCCATGTTCCGTTGACACGTGTGCAACTAACTAAAGTGCACCAGTCCGAAATGAAGACCCTCTGAAGAACTTGGTCCCCCTGAAGGTTTGAGCATAATAGCTCTCCTAACTAGGTAGAGTACCTGGCTGTAGACGTGTCATGTGACCAGTGTGTCAGTGTCAGCGTCATCCAATAATGATAGTTCATTGTTAAAGCGGTGGGTCAACCGGCTACAGTAGGAAGCTGAAGACAAAGCTTCTTCTTCTCAATGTTCATTTTCGTGTCTACTGTGAGTCATTATATCTCAGCCTCAGGTGAGTTCAGGGGGTAGAGTGCTGAAACATACTGTACATCACTGAGAATTTATTCTTTGATTAGGACGGTCCATGCAGATGGCAAGTGGCCACTCCAGGCCCTCTCTGCGCCTCTGTCTACCTGGCTTTTGATTCTCTGAATTAACAAGGTGCCTAGAACTTTTAACCACGTACACCAACAGTGCCGTTGAACTAGAACTTTTAACCACGTACACCAACAGTACAGTTGAACTAGAACTTTTAACCACGTACACCTACAGTACAGTTGAACTAGAACTTTTAACCACGTACACCAACAGTACAGTTGAACTAGAACTTTTAACCACGTACACCTACAGTACAGTTGAACTAGAACTTTTAACCACGTACACCTACAGTGCCGTTGAACTAGAACTTTTAACCACGTACACCAACAGTACAGTTGAACTAGAACTTTTAACCACGTACACCTACAGTACAGTTGAACTAGAACTTTTAACCACGTACACCAACAGTACAGTTGAACTAGAACTTTTAACCACGTACACCAACAGTACAGTTGAACTAGAACTTTTAACCACGTACACCAACAGTACAGTTGAACTAGAACTTTTAACCACGTACACCTACAGTACAGTTGAACTAGAACTTTTAACCACGTACACCAACAGTACAGTTGAACTAGAACTTTTAACCACGTACACCAACAGTACAGTTGAACTAGAACTTTTAACCACGTACACCTACAGTACAGTTGAACTAGAACTTTTAACCACGTACACCAACAGTACAGTTGAACTAGAACTTTTAACCACGTACACCTACAGTGCCGTTGAACTAGAACTTTTAACCACGTACACCAACAGTACAGTTGAACTAGAACTTTTAACCACGTACACCTACAGTGCCGTTGAACTAGAACTTTTAACCACGTACACCAACAGTACAGTTGAACTAGAACTTTTAACCACGTACACCTACAGTGCCGTTGAACTAGAACTTTTAACCACGTACACCAACAGTACAGTTGAACTAGAACTTTTAACCACGTACACCTACAGTACAGTTGAACTAGAACTTTTAACCACGTACACCAACAGTACAGTTGAACTAGAACTTTTAACCACGTACACCAACAGTACAGTTGAACTAGAACTTTTAACCACGTACACCAACAGTGCCGTTGAACTAGAACTTTTAACCACGTACACCTACAGTACAGTTGAACTAGAACTTTTAACCACGTACACCAACAGTACAGTTGAACTAGAACTTTTAACCACGTACACCAACAGTACAGTTGAACTAGAACTTTTAACCACGTACACCTACAGTACAGTTGAACTAGAACTTTTAACCACGTACACCAACAGTACAGTTGAACTAGAACTTTTAACCACGTACACCAACAGTACAGTTGAACTAGAACTTTTAACCACGTACACCTACAGTACAGTTGAACTAGAACTTTTAACCACGTACACCAACAGTACAGTTGAACTAGAACTTTTAACCACGTACACCTACAGTACAGTTGAACTAGAACTTTTAACCACGTACACCAACAGTACAGTTGAACTAGAACTTTTAACCACGTACACCTACAGTGCAGTTGAACTAGAACTTTTAACCACGTACACCAACAGTACAGTTGAACTAGAACTTTTAACCACGTACACCTACAGTGCCGTTGAACTAGAACTTTTAACCACGTACACCAACAGTACAGTTGAACTAGAACTTTTAACCACGTACACCTACAGTACAGTTGAACTAGAACTTTTAACCACGTACACCAACAGTACAGTTGAACTAGAACTTTTAACCACGTACACCTACAGTACAGTTGAACTAGAACTTTTAACCACGTACACCAACAGTACAGTTGAACTAGAACTTTTAACCACGTACACCAACAGTACAGTTGAACTAGAACTTTTAACCACGTACACCAACAGTACAGTTGAACTAGAACTTTTAACCAGTACACCAACAGTACAGTTTTTAACCACGTACACCTACAGTGCCGTTGAACTAGAACTTTTAACCACGTACACCAACAGTACAGTTGAACTAGAACTTTTAACCACGTACACCTACAGTGCCGTTGAACTAGAACTTTTAACCACGTACACCAACAGTACAGTTGAACTAGAACTTTTAACCACGTACACCTACAGTGCCGTTGAACTAGAACTTTTAACCACGTACACCAACAGTACAGTTGAACTAGAACTTTTAACCACGTACACCTACAGTACAGTTGAACTAGAACTTTTAACCACGTACACCAACATTACAGTTGAACTAGAACTTTTAACCACGTACACCAACAGTACAGTTGAACTAGAACTTTTAACCACGTACACCAACAGTACAGTTGAACTAGAACTTTTAACCACGTACACCAACAGTACAGTTGAACTAGAACTTTTAACCACGTACACCAACAGTACAGTTGAACTAGAACTTTTAACCACGTACACCTACAGTACAGTTGAACTAGAACTTTTAACCACGTACACCAACAGTACAGTTGAACTAGAACTTTTAACCACGTACACCTACAGTACAGTTGAACTAGAACTTTTAACCACGTACACCTACAGTACAGTTGAACTAGAACTTTTAACCACGTACACCAACAGTACAGTTGAACTAGAACTTTTAACCACGTACACCTACAGTACAGTTGAACTAGAACTTTTAACCACGTACACCTACAGTACAGTTGAACTAGAACTTTTAACCACGTACACCTACAGTACAGTTGAACTAGAACTTTTAACCACGTACACCTACAGTACAGTTGAACTAGAACTTTTAACCACGTACACCTACAGTACAGTTGAACTAGAACTTTTAACCACGTACACCAACAGTACAGTTGAACTAGAACTTTTAACCACGTACACCTACAGTACAGTTGAACTAGAACTTTTAACCACGTACACCTACAGTACAGTTGAACTAGAACTTTTAACCACGTACACCAACAGTACAGTTGAACTAGAACTTTTAACCACGTACACCTACAGTACAGTTGAACTAGAACTTTTAACCACGTACACCTACAGTACAGTTGAACTAGAACTTTTAACCACGTACACCAACAGTACAGTTGAACTAGAACTTTTAACCACGTACACCTACAGTACAGTTGTTAGCCATGTTATTCTTTTTTTCTCTCTCTTTCTCTGTCTGTCTCACTCTCTCTGTCTCTCTCCCTCTCTCTTTCTTCCTCTCTCTCTCCCTCTCTGTCTCTTTCATCCTTAGATTACCTCAGTAAAAGGTGAGATGAGATGAAAAGACAGCGGCATGACCAATTAAACGAGTTGTTATGAATGCCACGGCCACTTAGAAGAGATATTATACAAACTCTGTTCATCTTAATGAGACGCATAATTGCGTTCTTTATTCTTTTTTCACCTTCCAAATTAAAATTCCAAGTTCTTACGTTCCCTTTCCCCCATCCTCCGCCTTCTCTTTTTCTCTCTCTCATTCCGCGAAGACAGAATTACTAGAGAAAATGCAGCCATCACATCTTGTGAGCTAGTAGGGGACTAGCGGTGCTTTGAAGCCGCGCTCTTCAGAGGCGAGGCGCTGAGATTTAACAGTGTGTTTTTGATCAACTTTATGACACTTTAGGCCTGTCGTTCTTTGATGAAGTTGTTGAGCACGGCAGCAGCTACGGCAGAGCTGAGAGAGCCGCATGAGTGGCAAAGGGCCACGCACAGATGACCTGAACACTACAAAGAAAATACCAAAGAGAGAGAGGGGGGGTAGAGAAAGAGAGAGAAAAAGAGAAATAGAAAAAGGGGGAGAGGGAGGGAGGGAGGGAGGGAGACAGACTTTAATCAGAGTGAATCTCTCTAACACACTCCCCCGCAGTCTAAAGTCTGCTCCTACCCATGGGTACTTGGTAGGAAACTATATGTTTATGTTAGTGCTGCATGTTAGTGCTGCTTCCTTCTGAACAAATGACTGAATAATGGGGATTGGAGATTCATTCTGGTTTCTTATCATATGTGACTTAGATGTAAGTAGGAAAATGTGTGTTCGTATCTAAGATGCTGTTTGTGAATTATGCGGGAATGGCTATGTGTGCATCCTGGAATTGGAGTGAAGAACCTGCTACACCAGGTCTATCTAATATAACTCAGTGGGGGAGAATACAGAATAAGAGATCATATTAATATTGCAGTTGTGAATTGATGTTTAGAATGTAAAGCTTATCCCAACATGTGTTCTTTGCGTGGTCACTTCCTGATTAAATGTATGGCGAATCAAGCACAAAGCAACTTCATACAGGCAGATCTACACTTGTTTACTTATGCCATGACCCTGCTCTCTGTCCTGTAACAGCTGTATGTGTGCATGCGTGTGTGGCACGCTTGCATGTGTTCAGGGGTACGTGCGTGTATGTGTGAGTGCAGGGTGTGTGTGTGTGTGTGTGAGAGAGAGAGAGAGAGAGAGAGAGAGAGAGAGAGAGAGAGAGAGAGAGAGAGAGAGAGTGAGAGAGAGCAGGATGTGTGTGTTAGGTGAAGGCCCACTGCGTATCATGATTCTATGAGTTGAAATTCACAACCAACCACATCCGCCACATTTCCTACAGCTTAGCACCTTAGCGAAGTACTATTAACAGCCTGCCTTGATTGTAAACAAGCCAATGGGATGGTTTGTATTCGTCACAGCGCAGGACCTGTTGTAATGATTTTTCATGGTCATTTCACACAATTAAATTATGCCAGAGAAAAACTGGGAGAAAAAGTGTCAGGGTTTGTCAAGCATGCGATCAATTAGCGGGGAAAAAACCAAGACATAAAAATGAACAAATCTGCTTAGGACTTTAATCAAAATGCCTGTCTGATGAGTCACATTGGTCAAATTTCTTAAGGATTGTATCAGATTTGATTCATATTTCAGAAATTAAATTGTTGTAATAATAGACTAAGTGGATGTTGACTAAAAGCAGCAGTTACTGTAGAAAGGAAGAGCGAACACACAACCACACACACGTAAAGACACACAGACAGTTGAAGTTGGAAGTTTACATACACCTTAGCCAAATACATTTAAAGTCAGTTTTTCACAATTCCTGACATTTAATCCTAGTCAAAAGTCCCTGTCTTAGGTCAGTTAGAATCACCACTTTATTTTAAGAATGTGAAATGTCAGGATAATAGTAGAGAAGGATTTATTTCAGCTTTTATTTCTTTCATCACATTCCCAGTGGGTCAGAAGTTTACATACATTCAATTAATATTTGGTAGCATTGCCTTTAAATTGTTTAACTTGGGTCAGACGTTTCGGGTAGCTTTCCACAAGCTTCCGACAATAAGTTGGGTGAATTTTGGCCCATTCCTCCAGACAGAGCTGATGTAACTGAGTCAGGTTTGTAAGGCCTTCTTGCTCGCACACACTTTTGCAGTTCTGCCCACAAATTCTCTATAGGATTGATGTCAGGGCTTTGTGATGGCCACTCCAATACCTTGACTTTGTTGTCCTTAAGCCATTTTGCCACAACTTTGGAAGTATGCTTGGACTCATTGTCCATTTGGAAGACCTATTTGTGACCAAGCTTTAACTTCCTGACTGATGTCTTGAGATGTTGCTTCAATATATCCACATAATCAAAAACAAGGACATTTATAAGTGACCCCAAACTTTTGAACGGCAGTGTATGTCGTTTCCTTGCACCATAAAGGTCATTTCACTTTTCAGAGTACACAAGTGTAGGCAAAAGTGAAGGCACTTACTAGCTTATTGCAGAGAAAAAACAGCTATGCTCATTTTATTCCACTGTATTGTTCTATGACACAAAGGCCAACATACTGTAATGTCAATGTGAGATGTGTCACTTAACTGGCCCATATGAAGCCATTCCACAAACTTAATTTTCTCTCTCCCTTCTCTCTCCATATTCTCTCTCTCCCTTCTCTTTCCACATTCTCTCTCTCCCTTCTCTCTCTCCCTTCTCTCTCCACACCCTCTCTCTCCCTTCTCTCTCCACATTCTCTCTCTCCCTTCTCTCTCCACATTCTCTCTCTCCCTTCTCTCTCTCTCCCTTCTCTCCCCACATCCTCTCTCTCCCTTCTCTCTCCACATTATCTCTCTCCCTTCTCTCTCCACATTCTCTCTCTCCCTTCTCTCTCTCCCTTCTCTCTCCACACCCTCTCTCTCCCTTCTCTCCACATTATCTCTCTCCCTTCTCTCTCCACATTCTCTCTCCCTTCTCTCTCCATATTCTCTCTCTCCCTTCTCTTTCCACATTCTCTCTCTCCCTCTCTCTCCACATTCTCTCTCTCCTTCTCTCTTCCCCACATCCTCTCTCTCCCTTCTCTCTCCATATTCTCTCTCTCCCTTCTCTCATCACATTCTCTCTCTCCCTTCTCTCTCTCCTTCTCTCTCCACACCCTCTCTCTCCCTTCTCTCTCCACATTCTCTCTCTCCCTTCTCTCTCCACATTCTCTCTCTCCCTTCTCTCTCTCTCCCTTCTCTCCCCACATCCTCTCTCTCCCTTCTCTCTCCACATTCTCTCTCTCCCTTCTCTCCCCACATCCTCTCTCTCCCTTCTCTCTCCATATTCTCTCTCTCCCTTCTCTATCTACATTCTCTCTCTCCCTTCTCTCTCTCCCTTCTCTCTCCACACCCTCTCTCTCCTTCTCTCCACATTCTCTCTCTCTCCCTTCTCTCTCCACATTCTCTCTCCCTTCTCTCCACATTCTCTCTCTCCCTTCTCTCCCCACCCTCTCTCCCTTCTCTCTCCATATTCTCTCTCTCCCTTCTCTCTCCACATTCTCTCTTCTCTCTCTCTCCTTCTCTCCCCACTCTCTCTCCTTCTCTCTCCATATTCTCTCTCTCCCTTCTCTCTCCACATCCTCTCTCTCCCTCTCTCTCCATATTTCTCTCTCCCCTCTCTCTCCACATTCTCTCTCTCCTTCTCTCTCTCCCTTCTCTCTCCACACCCTCTCTCTCCCTTCTCTCCACATTCTCTCTCTCCTTCTCTCCACATTCTCTCTCTCCCTTCTCTCCACATTTTCTCTCTCCCTTCTCTCTCCATATTCTCTCTCTCCCTTCTCTTTCCACATTCTCTCTCCCTTCTCTCTCTCCCTTCTCTCTCCACACCCTCTCTCTCCCTTCTCTCTCCACATTCTCTCTCTCCCTTCTCTCTCCACATTCTCTCTCTCCCTTCTCTCCCCACATCCTCTCTCTCCCTTCTCTCTCTCTCCCTTCTCTCTCCACACCCTCTCTCTCCCTTCTCTCTCTCCCTTCTCTCTCTCCATTCTCTCCCCACATCCTCTCTCTCCCTTCTCTCTCCACATTCTCTCTCTCCCTTCTCTCTCCACATTCTCTGTCTACTTTTTCTCATAGGCTTCGGTAGCGTTAGTTTTCGTAGCGTTAGCCACTGTGTTTGTATGAGCAGATAGTTATCTTTCTTCTCCTGCGTTTCTCTCTATCACACCCAGTGCGGTAGAGTTGAAGCCCATCATTAGGCTCATAATTACCAAGCCACTGGAGAGCAGAACACAACCAATGCAACTCTATCACCATCACTCAACTGCACATTGTAAAGTACTTACCTATTATTCTGAAGACACTTGGTGGTGAGGGTGATTGTGTTCATCTTGATGAGGGGGAGGAGGGGATATAGATAATTATTGCATTGATGATTAGGTTGATGATTAGGATGATGAGGGTGTGAAGAATTCTGGATATTTCTACAATTCTCAAAATATCGTATCTACAGTACAAACAGGTGTTATACAGTATCTACAGTACAAACAGGTGTTATACAGTATCTACAGTACAAACAGGTGTTATACAGTATCTACAGTACAAACAGATATTATACAGTATCTACAGTACAAACAGGTGTTATACAGTATCTACAGTACAAACAGGTGTTAAACAGTATCTACAGTACAAACAGGTGTTATACAGTATCTACAGTACAAACAGGTGTTATACAGTATCTACAGTACAAACAGGTGTTATACAGTATCTACGGTACAAACAGGTGTTATACAGTATCTACAGTACAAACAGGTGTTATACAGTATCTACAGTACAAACAGGTGTTATACAGTATCTACAGTACAAACAGGTGTTATACAATATCTACAGTACAAACAGGTGTTATACAGTATCTACAGTACAAACAGGTGTTATACAGTATCTACGGTACAAACAGGTGTTATACAGTATCTACAGTACAAACAGGTGTTATACAGTATCTACAGTACAAACAGGTGTTATACAGTATCTACAGTACAAACAGGTGTTATACAGTATCTACAGTACAAACAGGTGTTATACAGTATCTACAGTACAAACAGGTGTTATACAGTATCTACAGTACAAACAGGTGTTATACAGTATCTACAGTACAAACAGGTGTTATACAGTATCTACAGTACAAACAGGTGTTATACAGTATCTACAGTACAAACAGGTGTTATACAGTATCTACAGTACAAACAGGTGTTATACAGTATCTACAGTACAAACAGGTGTTATACAGTATCTACAGTACAAACAGGTGTTATACAGTATCTACAGTACAAACAGGTGTTATACAGTATCTACAGTACAAACAGGTGTTATACAGTATCTACAGTACAAACAGGTGTTATACAGTATCTACAGTACAAACAGGTGTTATACAGTATCTACAGTACAAACAGGTGTTATACAGTATCTACAGTACAAACAGGTGTTATACAGTATCTACAGTACAAACAGATATTATACAGTATCTACAGTACAAACAGGTGTTATACAGTATCTACAGTACAAACAGGTGTTATACAGTATCTACAGTACAAACAGGTGTTGCATCATTCCAAACGGTAACCACGCTAAAATCCACACCACTAACTTTCCTTCTTCAAACACACTTTTTGAGAAGAACCAACATCCCTGTGTTAGCCACAGTAACACCTCCTCCTGTTGATTCACAGTATTGAACAGGAGTCCCATTACTGTAGGATTTACATCCCCATAAGCCCCCTAACTCCTGAGACAGACGCACAGAGGGAGAGAGCAGAGTGGCACGAGCTCCCGCTACCAGCCCAGGGTTTTACCCTGATGGAATATACAATTAGGCCTCTCTGGCTCCTTTCTAATGGAATATGCAATTAGGCCTCTCTGGCTCCTTTCTAATGGAATATACAATTAGGCCTCTCTGGCTCCTTTCTAATGGAATATACAATTAGGCCTCTCTGGCTCCTTTCTAATGGAATATACAATTAGGCCTCTCTGGCTCCTTTCTAATGGAATATACAATTAGGCCTCTCTGGCTCCTTTCTAATGGAATATGCAATTAGGCCTCTCTGGCTCCTTTCTAATGGAATATGCAATTAGGCCTCTCTGGCTCCTTTCTAATGGAATATACAATTAGGCCTCTCTGGCTCCTTTCTAATGGAATATGCAATTAGGCCTCTCTGGCTCCTTTCTAATGGAATATACAATTAGGCCTCTCTGGCTCCTTTCTAATGGAATATGCAATTAGGCCTCTCTGGCTCCTTTCTAATGGAATATACAATTAGGCCTCTCTGGCTCCTTTCTAATGGAATATACAATTAGGCCTCTCTGGCTCCTTTCTAATGGAATATGCAATTAGGCCTCTCTGGCTCCTTTCTAATGGAATACACAATTAGGCCTCTCTGGCTCCTTTCTAATGGAATATGCAATTAGGCCTCTCTGGCTCCTTTCTAATGGAATATACAATTAGGCCTCTCTGGCTCCTTTCTAATGGAATGGCAATTATGGCTCCTTTCTAATGGAATATACAATTAGGCCTCTCTGGCTCCTTTCTAATGGAATATACAATTAGGCCTCTCTGGCTCCTTTCTAATGGAATATACAATTAGGCCTCTCTGGCTCCTTTCTAATGGAATATACAATTAGGCCTCTCTGGCTCCTTTCTAATGGAATATACAATTAGGCCTCTCTGGCTCCTTTCTAATGGAATATACAATTAGGCCTCTCTGGCTCCTTTCTAATGGAATATACAATTAGGCCTCTCTGGCTCCTTTCTAATGGAATATACAATTAGGCCTCTCTGGCTCCTTTCTAATGGAATATACAATTAGGCCTCTCTGGCTCCTTTCTAATGGAATATACAATTAGGCCTCTCTGGCTCCTTTCTAATGGAATATGCAATTATATACAATTAGGCCTCTCTGGCTCCTTTCTAATGGAATATACAATTAGGCCTCTCTGGCTCCTTTCTAATGGAATATACAATTAGGCCTCTCTGGCTCCTTTCTAATGGAATATGCAATTAGGCCTCTCTGGCTCCTTTCTAATGGAATATACAATTAGGCCTCTCTGGCTCCTTTCTAATGGAATATACAATTAGGCCTCTCTGGCTCCTTTCTAATGGAATATACAATTAGGCCTCTCTGGCTCCTTTCTAATGGAATATACAATTAGGCCTCTCTGGCTCCTTTCTAATGGAATATACAATTAGGCCTCTCTGGCTCCTTTCTAATGGAATATACAATTAGGCCTCTGGCTCCTTTCTAATGGAATATACAATTAGGCCTCTCTGGCTCCTTTTCTAATGGAATATACAATTAGGCCTCTCTGGCTCCTTTCTAATGGAATATACAATTAGGCCTCTCTGGCTCCTTTCTAATGAATATACAATTAGGCTCCTTTTCTAATGGAATATGCAATTAGGCCTCTCTGGCTCCTTTCTGATGGAATATACAATTAGGCCTCTCTGGCTCCTTTCTAATGGAATATGCAATTAGGCCTCTGGCCTTTTCTAATGGAATATACAATTAGGCCTCTGGCTCCTTTCTAATGGAATATACAATTAGGCCTCTCTGGCTCCTTTCTAATGGAATATGCAATTAGGCCTCTCTGGCTCCTTTCTAATGGAATATGCAATTAGGCCTCTCTGGCTCCTTTCTAATGGAATATGCAATTAGGCCTCTCTGGCTCCTTTCTAATGGAATATACAATTAGGCCTCTCTGGCCTCTGGCTCCTTTCTAATGGAATATGCAATTAGGCCTCTGGCTCCTTTCTAATGGAATATACAATTAGGCCTCTCTGGCTCCTTTCTAATGGAATATGCAATTAGGCCTCTCTGGCTCCTTTCTAATGGAATATGCAATTAGGCCTCCTCTAATGGAATATACTAGGCTCCTTTCTAATGGAATATACAATTAGGCCTCTCTGGCTCCTTTCTAATGGAATATACAATTAGGCTCTCTGGCTCCTTTCTAATGGAATATACAATTAGGCCTCTCTGGCTCCTTTCTAATGGAATATGCAATTAGGCCTCTCTGGCCTCTCTGGCTCCTTTCTAATGGAATATACAATTAGGCCTCTCTGGCTCCTTTCTAATGGAATATACAATTAGGCCTCTCTGGCTCCTTTCTAATGGAATATACAATTAGGCCTCTCTGGCTCCTTTCTAATGGAATATACAATTAGGCCTCTGGCTCCTTTCTAATGGAATATACAATTAGGCCTCTCTGGCTCCTTTCTAATGGAATATACAATTAGGCCTCTCTGGCTCCTTTCTAATGGAATATACAATTAGGCCTCTCTGGGATGGAATATACAATTAGGCCTCTCTGGCTCCTTTCTAATGGAATATGCAATTAGGCCTCTCTGCTCCTTTCTAATGGAATATACAATTAGGCCCTCTGGCTCCTTTCTAATGGAATATACAATTAGGCCTCTCTGGCTCCTTTCTAATGGAATATGCAATTAGCCTCTGGCTCCTTTCTAATGGAATATGCAATTAGGCCTCTGGCTCCTTTCTAATGGACAATTAGGCCTCTCTGGCTCCTTTCTAATGGAATATGCAATTGGCCTCTCTGGCTCCTTTCTAATGGAATATACAATTAGGCCTCTGGCTCCTTTCTAATGGAATATGCAATTAGGCCTCTCTGGCTCCTTTTCTAATGGAATATACAATTAGGCCTCTCTGGCTCCTTTCTAATGGAATATGCAATTAGGCCTCTCTGGCTCCTTTCTAATGGAATATGCAATTAGGCCTCTCTGGCTCCTTTCTAATGGAATATGCAATTAGGCCTCTCTGGCTCCTTTCTAATGGAATATGCAATTAGGCCTCTCTGGCTCCTTTCTAATGGAATATGCAATTAAGCCTCTCTGGCTCCTTTCTAATGGAATATACAATTAGGCCTCTGTGCCCGTTTATCACACGATAATGTATAGACCTGTAACTCTATGGGAGGGAAAGTGTATTGCCGTGATTGAGGTCCAATCCATAACAATGGCTGCACTTATATTGCAGGTTTAAATGAAGAACTCTTTTATGGCTATTTTATACCAGGAAGCTATTTGGTAAACAACGGCGCAGAGGTTTAAGAGAAGGAAGGCATCTATCAATCACAGTGAGTGCTCTGGTGGAGAGATTGAAAACAAGCACGTTGGCGAAGAGCTCAAACATGGACGGCACACCGAGGGCTGCATGTTCGTGCGTGCGCACACGCGTTGGCGAGCGCGCGTATATCCGTGTATGTGTGTGTAACCTTCCACGTGTGTGAGGGTGTACAAATCTACGTTTACATAGTCAACTCATTGTCTTTGATGCAGTTCAAAGTATATTTAAAAATGTGTGGACACAAGATCCTTTCGTAATTAACAAGGTTGCACTTATCTAACTCTCCTCAGCTGGGCTCAATGAACACAAATAGTATTTCTGCTGTTCTTCAGGCCTCGGGCTCAGTTTCTCTGAGCAGAGAACGACACTTGAAGCTGCTGGAGAAACACATCTACATTAAAAGGTGACTGAAAACAACCCTCCAGTCTGTCAACTCTGTCAGCAGCGTACATCCACATGGCTTGACTGTCTGGCGTGAGGACAATAGAACACCTGATGTGTGCGTGTGTGTGCGTGTGTGTGCGCCTGCGTGTGTGTGACGGTAAGACACACCTGCTACTCCAGCTTCTGTATGCCAATCTTCTCAGCGTAATTGGCTTTGCAGGCCAGGCGTGCTGCACGAAGCTGCTGGGGTGAATCAT